>NW_026776586.1:0-66553 GCF_030936135.1 Gavia stellata | reverse complement strand
TCGAAATTGCGAACGTCCAGCGATTGCTCCTACACTAAAGGTGCCCAGCCCCTGAAAGCTCTTGCTGGTCCTCATCTCCACTGGTACCCTCTCAAACGAACCCACAATACACTTGGGCTCTGAACTTGTTTAGCCTACGAAAACTTCCAACGTACACAGCCTCTCCTGCTCAACCTGGCCAAAATTTCAACACCGAAGTTGCGAACGTCCGGCGATTGCTCCTACACTAAAGGTGCCAGCCCTGAAAGCTCTTGCTGGCTCATCTCCCACTGGTACCCTCTCAAACGAACACAAACACTTGGGCTCTGAACTTGTTTAGCCTGCTAAAACTTCCAACGTACACAGCCTCTCCTGCTTCAATCCTGGCCCAGAGCTTCAAACACCGAAATTGCGAACGTCCAGCGATTGCTCCTACACTAAAGGTGCCAGCCCTGAAAGCTCTTGCTGGTCCTCATCTCCCACTGGTAACCTCTCAAACGAACCACAAACACTTGGGCTCTGAACTTGTTTAGCCTACTAAAACTTCCAACGTACACAGCCTCTCCTGCTCAATCTGGCCAGAGCTCAACACCGAATTGCGAACGTCCGGCGATTGCTCCTACACTAAAGGTGCCAGCCCTGAAAGCTCTTGCTGGTCCTCATCTCCCACTGGTAACCTCTCAAACGAACCACAACACTTGGGCTTCTGAACTTGTTTAGCCCTACTAAAACTTCCCAACGTACACAGCCTCTCCTGCTCAATCTGGCCCAGAAGCTCAACACGAAATTGCGAACGTCCAGCGATTGCTCCTACACTAAAGGTGCCAGCCCTGAAAGCTCTTGCTGGTCCTCATCTCCCACTGGTAACCTCTCAAACGAACCACAAACACTTGGGCTCTGAACTTGTTTAGCCTACGAAAACTTCCAACGTACACAGCCTCTCCTGCTCAATCTGTCCAGAGCTCAACACCGAAAGTTGCGAACGTCCAGCGATTGCTCCTACACTAAAGGTGCCAGCCCCTGAAAGCTCTTGCTGGTCCTCATCTCCCACTGGTAACCTCTCAAACGAACCACAAACACTTGGGCTCTGAACTTGTTTAGCCTACGAAAAACTTCCAACGTACACAGCCTCTCCTGCTCAATCTGGCCAGAGCTCAACACCGAATTGCGAACGTCCAGCGATTGCTCCTACACTAAAGGTGCCAGCCCTGAAAGCTCTTGCTGGTCCTCATCTCCCACTGGTAACATCTCAAACGAACCACAAACACTTGGGCTCTGAACTTGTTTAGCCTACTAAAACTTCCAACGTACACAGCCTCTCCTGCTCAATCTGGCCAGAGCTCAACACCGAAATTGCGAACGTCCAGCGATTGCTCCTACACTAAAGGTGCCAGCCCTGAAAGCTCTTGCTGGTCCTCATCTTCCACTGGTAACCTCTCAAACGAACACAAACACTTGGGCTCTGAACTTGTTTAGCCTACTAAAACTTCCAACGTACACAGCCTCTCCTGCTCAATCTGGCCAGAGCTCAACACCGAAATTGCGAATGTCCAGCGATTGCTCCTACACTAAAGGTGCCAGCCCTGAAAGCTCTTGCTGGTCCTCATCTCCCACTGGTAACCTCTCAAACGAACCACAAACACTTGGGCTCTGAACTTGTTTAGCCTACGAAAACTTCCAACGTACACAGCCTCTCCTGCTTAATCTGGCCAGAGCTCAACACGAAATTGCGAACGTCCAGCGATTGCTCCTACACTAAAGGTGCCAGACCTGAAAGCTCTTGCTGGTCCTCATCTCCCACTGGTAACCTCTCAAACGAACCACAAACACTTGGGCTCTGAACTTGTTTAGCCTACTAAAACTTCCAACGTACACAGCCTCTCCTGCTCAATCTGGACAGAGCTCAACACCGAAATTGCGAACGTCCAGCGATTGCTCCTACACTAAAGGTGCCAGCCCTGAAAGCTCTTGATGGTCCTCATCTCCCACTAGTAACCTCTCAAACGAACCACAAACACTTGGGCTCTGAACTTGTTTAGCCTACTAAAACTTCCAACGTACACTCCCTCTCCTGCTCAATCTGGCCAGAGCTCAACACCGAAATTGCGAACGTCCAGCGATTGCTCCTACACTAAAGGTGCCAGCCCTGAAAGCTCTTGCTGGTCCTCATCTCCCACTGGTAACCTCTCAAACGAACCACAAACACTTGGGCTCTGAACTTGTTTAGCCTACTAAAACTTCCAACGTACACATCCTCTCCTGCTCAATCTGGCCAGAGCTCAACACCGAAATTGCGAACGTCCAGCGATTGCTCCTACACTAAAGGTGCCAGCCCTGAAAGCTCTTGCTGCTCCTCGTCTCCCACTAGTAACCTCTCAAACGAACCACAAACACTTGGGCTCTGAACTTGTTTAGCCTACTAAAACTTCCAACGTACACAGCCTCTCCTGCTCAATCTGGCCAGAGCTCAACACCGAAATTGCGAACGTCCGGCGATTGCTGCTACACTAAAGGTGCCAGCCCTGAAAGCTCTTGCTGGTCCTCATCTCCCACTGGTACCCTCTCAAACGAACCACAAACACTTGGGCTCTGAACTTGTTTAGCCTACCAAAACTTCCAACGTACACAGCCTCTCCTGCTCAACCTGGCCAAAATTCAACACCGAAGTTGCGAACGTCCGGCGATTGCTCCTACACTAAAGGTGCCAGCCCTGAAAGCTCTTGCTGGTCCTCATCTCCCACTGGTAACCTCTCAAACGAACCACAAACACTTGGGCTCTGAACTTGTTTAGCCTACGAAAACTTCCAACGTACACAGGCTCTCCTGCTCAAACTGCCCGAAATTCAACACCGAAATTGCGAACGTCCAGCGATTGCTCCTACACTAAAGGTGCCAGCCCTGAAAGCTCTTGCTGGTCCTCATCTCCCACTGGTAACCTCTCAAACGAACCACAAACACTTGGGCTCTGAACTTGTTTAGCCTACTAAAACTTCCAACGTACACAGCCTCTCCTGCTCAATCTGGACAGAGCTCAACACCGAAGTTGCGAACGTCCAGCGATTGCTCCTACACTAAAGGTGCCAGCCCTGAATGCTCTTGCTGGTCCTCATCTCCCACTGGTAACCTCTCAAACGAATCACAAACACTTGGGCTCTGAACTTGTTTAGCCTACAAGAACTTCCAACGTACACAGCCTCTCCTGCTCAATCTGGCCAGAGCTCAACACCGAAATTGCGAACGTCCGGCGATTGCTCCTACACTAAAGGTGCCAGCCCTGAAAGCTCTTGCTGGTCCTCATCTCCCACTGGTAACATCTCAAACGAACCACAAACACTTGGACTCTGAACTTGTTTAGCCTACAAAAACTTCCAACGTACACAGCCTCTCCTGCTCAATCTGGCCAGAGCTCAACACCGAAATTGCGAACGTCCAGCGATTGCTCCTACACTAAAGGTGCCAGCCCTGAAAGCTCTTGCTGGTCCTCATCTTCCACTGGTAACCTCTCAAACGAACCACAAACACTTGGGCTCTGAACTTGTTTAGCCTACTAAAACTTCCAACGTACACAGCCTCTCCTGCTCAATCTGGCCAGAGCTCAACACCGAAATTGCGAATGTCCAGCGATTGCTCCTACACTAAAGGTGCCAGCCCTGAAAGCTCTTGCTGGTCCTCATCTCCCACTGGTAACCTCTCAAACGAACCACAAACACTTGGGCTCTGAACTTGTTTAGCCTACTAAAACTTCCAACGTACACAGCCTCTCCTGCTCAATCTGGCCAGAGCTCAACACCGAAATTGCGAACGTCCAGCGATTGCTCCTACACTAAAGGTGCCAGCCCTGAAAGCTCTTGCTGGTCCTCATCTCCCACTGGTAACCTCGAAAACGAACCACAAACACTTGGGCTCTGAACTTGTTTAGCCTACTAAAACTTCCAACGTACACAGCCTCTCCTGCTCAATCTGGACAGAGCTCAACACCGAAATTGCGAACGTCCAGCGATTGCTCCTACACTAAAGGTGCCAGCCCTGAAAGCTCTTGCTGGTCCTCATCTCCCACTGGTAACCTCTCAAACGAACCACAAACACTTGGGCTCTGAACTTGTTTAGCCTACTAAAACTTCCAACGTACACATCCTCTCCTGCTCAATCTGGCCAGAGCTCAACACCGAAATTGCGAACGTCCAGCGATTGCTCCTACACTAAAGGTGCCAGCCCCTGAAAGCTCTTGCTGGTCCTCGTCTCCCACTAGTAACCTCTCAAACGAACCACAAACACTTGGGCTCTGAACTTGTTTAGCCTACAAAAACCTTCCAACGTACACAGCCTCTCCTGCTCAATCTGGCCAGAGCTCAACACCGAAATTGCGAACGTCCGGCGATTGCTCCTACACTAAAGGTGCCAGCCCTGAAAGCTCTTGCTGGTCCTCATCTCCCACTGGTACCCTCTCAAACGAACCACAAACACTTGGGCTCTGAACTTGTTTAGCCTACCAAAACTTCCAACGTACACAGCCTCTCCTGCTCAACCTGGCCAAAATTCAACACCGAAGTTGCGAACGTCCGGCGATTGCTCCTACACTAAAGGTGCCAGCCCTGAAAGCTCTTGCTGGTCCTCATCTCCCACTGGTACCCTCTCTCAAACGAACCACAAACACTTGGGCTCTGAACTTGTTTAGCCTGCTAAAACTTCCAACGTACACAGCCTCTCCTGCTCAATCTGGCCAGAGCTCAACACCGAAATTGCGAACGTCCAGCGATTGCTCCTGCACTAAAGGTGCCAGCCCTGAAAGCTCTTGCTGGTCCTCATCTCCCACTGGTAACCTCTCAAACGAACCACAAACACTTGGCTCTGAACTTGTTTAGCCTACGAAAACTTCCAACGTACACAGCCTCTCCTGCTCAAACTGCCCGAAATCAACACCGAAATTGCGAACGTCCAGCGATTGCTCCTACACTAAAGGTGCCAGCCCTGAAAGCTCTTGCTGGTTCCTCATCTCCCACTGGTAACCTCTCAAACGAACCACAAACACTTGGGCTCTGAACTTGTTTTAGCCTACGAAAACTTCCAACGTACACAGCCTCTCCTGCTCAATCTGGACAGAGCTCAACACCGAAGTTGCGAACGTCCAGCGATTGCTCCTACACTAAAGGTGCCAGCCCTGAATGCTCTTGCTGGTCCTCATCTCCCACTGGTAACCTCTCAAACGAACCACAAACACTTGGGCTCTGAACTTGTTTAGCCTACAAAAACTTCAACGTACACAGCCTCTCCTGCTCAATCTGGCCAGAGCTCAACACCGAAATTGCGAACGTCCGGCGATTGCTCCTACACTAAAGGTGCCAGCCCTGAAAGCTCTTGCTGGTCCTCATCTCCCACTGGTAACATCTCAAACGAACCACAAACACTTGGGCTCTGAACTTGTTTAGCCTACAAAAACTTCCAACGTACACAGCCTCTCCTGCTCAATCTGGCCAGAGCTCAACACCGAAATTGCGAACGTCAGCGATTGCTCCTACACTAAAGGTGCCAGCCCTGAAAGCTCTTGCTGGTCCTCATCTCCCACTGGTAACCTCTCAAACGAACCACAAACACTTGGGCTCTGAACTTGTTTAGCCTACTAAAACTTCCAACGTACACAGCCTCTCCTGCTCAATCTGGCCAGAGCTCAACACCGAAATTGCAAATGTCCAGCGATTGCTCCTACACTAAAGGTGCCAGCCCTGAAAGCTCTTGCTGGTCCTCATCTCCCACTGGTAACCTCTCAAACGAACCACAAACACTTGGGCTCTGAACTTGTTTAGCCTACTAAAACTTCCAACGTACACAGCCTCTCCTGCTCAATCTGGCCAGAGCTCAACACCGAAATTGCGAACGTCCAGCGATTGCTCCTACACTAAAGGTGCCAGCCCTGAAAGCTCTTGATGGTCCTCATCTCCCACTAGTAACCTCTCAAACGAACCACAAACACTTGGGCTCTGAACTTGTTTAGCCTACTAAAACTTCCAACGTACACTCCCTCTCCTGCTCAATCTGGCCAGAGCTCAACACCGAAATTGCGAACGTCCAGCGATTGCTCCTACACTAAAGGTGCCAGCCCTGAAAGCTCTTGGCTGGTCCTCATCTCCCACTGGTAACCTCTCAAACGAACCACAAACACTTGGGCTCTGAACTTGTTTAGCCTACTAAAACTTCCAACGTACACAGCCTCTCCTGCTCAATCTGGCCAGAGCTCAATACCGAAATTGCGAACGTCCAGCGATTGCTCCCTACACTAAAGGTGCCAGCCCTGAAAGCTCTTGCTGGTCCTCGTCTCCCACTAGTAACCTCTCAAACGAACCACAAACACTTGGGCTCTGAACTTGTTTAGCCTACTAAAACTTCCAACGTACACAGCCTCTCCTGCTCAATCTGGCAGAGCTCAACACCGAAATTGCGAACGTTCCGGCGATTGCTCCTACACTAAAGGTGCCAGCCCTGAAAGCTCTTGCTGGTCCTCATCTCCCACTGGTACCCCCTCAAACGAACCACAAACACTTGGGCTCTGAACTTGTTTAGCCTACCAAAACTTCCAACGTACACAGCCTCTCCCTGCTCAACCTGGCCAAAATTCAACACCGAAGTTGCGAACGTCCGGCGATTGCTCCTACACTAAAGGTGCCAGCCCTGAAAGCTCTTGCTGGTCCTCATCTCCCACTGGTACCCTCTCAAACGAACCACAAACACTTGGGCTCTGACTTGTTTAGCCTGCTAAAACTTCCAACGTACACAGCCTCTCCTGCTCAATCTGGCCAGAGCTCAACACCGAAATTGCGAACGTCCAGCGATTGCTCCTGCACTAAAGGTGCCAGCCCTGAAAGCTCTTGCTGGTCCTCATCTCCCACTGGTAACCTCTCAAACGAACCACAAACACTTGGGCTCTGAACTTGTTTAGCCTACTAAAACTTCCAACGTACACAGCCTCTCCTGCTCAATCTGCCCGAAATTCAACACCGAAATTGCGAACGTCCAGCGATTGCTCCTACACTAAAGGTGCCAGCCCTGAAAGCTGTTGCTGGTCCTCATCTCCACTGGTAACCTCGAAAACGAACCACAAACACTTGGGCTCCGAACTTGTTTAGGCTACTAAAACTTCCAACGTACACTCCTCTCCTGCTCAAACTGCCCGAAATTCAACACCGAAATTGCGAACGTCGGCGATTGCTCCTACACTAAAGGTGCCAGCCCTGAAAGCTCTTGCTGGTCCTCATCTCCCACTAGTAACCTCTCAAACGAACCACAAACACTCGGGCTCTGAACTTGTTTAGTCTACTAAAACTTCCAACGTACACTCCCTCTCCTGCTCAATCTGCCAGAGCTCAACACGGAAATTGCGAACGTCCAGCGATTGCTCCTACACTAAAGGTGCCAGCCCTGAAAGCTCTTGCTGCTCCTCATCTCCCACTGGTAACTTCTCAAACGAACCACAAACACTTGGGCTCTGAACTTGTTTAGCCCTACCAAACTTCCAACGTACACAGCCTCTCCTGCTCAATCTGGCCAGAGCTCAACACCGAAGTTGCGAACGTCCAGCGATTGCTCCTACACTAAAGGTGCCAGCCCTGAAAGCTCTTGCTGGTCCTCATCTCCCCACTAGGTAACCTCTCAAACGAACCACAAACACTTGGGCTCTGAACTTGTTTAGCCTGCTAAAAACTTCCAACGTACACAGCCTCTCCTGCTCAATCTGGCCAGAGCTCAACACCGAAATTGCGAACGTCCAGCGATTGCTCCTACACTAAAGGTGCCAGCCCTGAAAGCTCTTGCTGGTCCTCATCTCCCACTGGTAACCTCTCAAACGAACCACAAACACTTGGGCTCTGAACTTGTTTAGCCTACTAAAACTTCCAACGTACACAGCCTCTCCTGCTCAATCTGGCCAGAGCTCAACACCGAAATTGCGAACGTCCGGCGATTGCTCCTACACTAAAGGTGCCAGCCCTGAAAGCTCTTGCTGGTCCTCATCTCCCACTGGTAACCTCTCAAACGAACCACAAACACTTGGGCTCTGAACTTGTTTAGCCTACCTAAAACTTCCAACGTACACAGCCTCTCCTGCTCAATCTGGCCAGAGCTCAACACCGAAATTGCGAACGTCCAGCGATTGCTCCTACACTAAAGGTGCCAGCCCTGAAAGCTCTTGCTGGTCCTCATCTCCCACTGGTACCCTCTCAAACGAACCACAAACACTTGGGCTCTGAACTTGTTTAGGCTACTAAAACTTCCAATGTACACTCCCTCTCCTGCTCAATCTGGCCAGAGCTCAACACCGAAATTGCGAACGTCCAGCGATTGCTCCTACACTAAAGGTGCCAGCCCTGAAAGCTCTTGCTGGTCCTCATCTCCACTGGTAACCTCTCAAACGATCCACAAACACTTGGGCTCTGAACTTGTTTAGCCTACTAAAACTTCCAACGTACACAGCCTCTCCTGCTCAATCTGGACAGAGCTCAACACCGAAATTGCGAACGTCCAGCGATTGCTCCTACACTAAAGGTGCCAGCCCTGAAAGCTCTTGCTGCTCCTCATCTCCCACTAGTAACCTCTCAAACGAACCACAAACACTTGGGCTCTGAACTTGTTTAGCCTACAAAAACTTCCAACGTACACAGCCTCTCCTGCTCAATCTGGCCAGAGCTCAACACCGAAATTGCGAACGTCCAGCGATTGCTCCTACACTAAAGGTGCCAGCCCTGAAAGCTCTTGCTGGTCCTCATCTTCCACTGGTAACCTCTCAAACGAACCACAAACACTTGGCTCTGAACTTGTTTAGCCTACTAAAACTTCCAACGTACACAGCCTCTCCTGCTCAATCTGGCCAGAGCTCAACACCGAAATTGCGAACGTCCAGCGATTGCTCCTACACTAAAGGTGCCAGCCTGAAAGCTCTTGCTGGTCCTCATCTCCCACTGGTAACCTCTCAAACGAACCACAAACACTTGGGCTCTGAACTTGTTTAGCCTACGAAAACTTCCAACGTACACAGCCTCTCCTGCTCAATCTGGCCAGAGCTCAACACCGAAATTGCGAACGTCCAGCGATTGCTCCTACACTAAAGGTGCCAGCCCTGAAAGCTCTTGCTGCTCCTCGTCTCCCACTAGTAACCTCTCAATACGAACCACAAACACTTGGGCTCTGAACTTGTTTAGCCTACTAAAACTTCCAACGTACACAGCCTCTCCTGCTCAATCTGGCCAGAGCTCCAACACCGAAATTGCGAACGTCCGGCGATTGCTCCTACACTAAAGGTGCCAGCCCTGAAAGCTCTTGCTGGTCCTCATCTCCCACTGGTACCCTCTCAAACGAACCACAAACACTTGGGCTCTGAACTTGTTTAGCCTACCAAAACTTCCAACGTACACAGCCTCTCCTGCTCAACCTGGCCAAAATTCAACACCGAAGTTGCGAACGTCCGGCGATTGCTCCTACACTAAAGGTGCCAGCCCTGAAAGCTCTTGCTGGTCCTCATCTCCCACTGGTAACCTCTCAAACGAACCACAAACACTTGGGCTCTGAACTTGTTTAGCCTACTAAAACTTCCAACGTACACAGCCTCTCCTGCTCAATCTGGCCAGAGCTCAACACCGAAATTGCGAACGTCCGGCGATTGCTCCTACACTAAAGGTGCCAGCCCTGAAAGCTCTTGCTGGTCCTCATCTCCCACTGGTAACCTCTCAAAACGAACCACAAACACTTGGGCTCTGAACTTGTTTAGCCTACGAAAACTTCCAACGTACACAGCCTCTCCTGCTCAAACTGCCCTAGAATTCAACACCGAAATTGCGAACGTCCAGCGATTGCTCTACACTAAAGGTGCCAGCCCTGAAAGCTCTTGCTGGTCCTCATCTCCCACTGGTAACCTCTCAAACGAACCACAAACACTTGGGCTCTGAACTTGTTTAGCCTACGAAAACTTCCAACGTACACAGCCTCTCCTGCTCAATCTGGACAGAGCTCAACACCAAAGTTGCGAACGTCCGGCGATTGCTCCTACACTAAAGGTGCCAGCCCTGAAAGCTCTTGCTGGTCCTCATCTCCCACTGGTAACCTCTCAAACGAACCACAAACACTTGGGCTCTGAACTTGTTTAGCCTACCAAAACTTCCAACGTACACAGCCTCTCCTGCTCAATCTGGCCAGAGCTCAACACCGAAATTGCGAACGTCCGGCGATTGCTCCTACACTAAAGGTGCCAGCCCTGAAAGCTCTTGCTGGTCCTCATCTCCCACTGGTAACATCTCAAACGAACCACAAACACTTGGGCTCTGAACTTGTTTAGCCTACAAAAACTTCCAACGTACACAGCCTCTCCTGCTCAATCTGGCCAGAGCTCAACACCGAAATTGCGAACGTCCAGCGATTGCTCCTACACTAAAGGTGCCAGCCCTGAAAGCTCTTGCTGGTCCTCATCTTCCACTGGTAACCTCTCAAACGAACCACAAACACTTGGGCTCTGAACTTGTTTAGCCTACTAAAACTTCCAACGTACACAGCCTCTCCTGCTCAATCTGGCCAGAGCTCAACACTGAAATTGCTAATGTCCAGCGATTGCTCCTACACTAAAGGTGCCAGCCCTGAAAGCTCTTGCTGGTCCTCATCTCCCACTGGTAACCTCTCAAACGAACCACAAACACTTGGGCTCTGAACTTGTTTAGCCTACTAAAACTTCCAACGTACACAGCCTCTCCTGCTCAATCTGGCCAGAGCTCAACACCGAAATTGCGAACGTCCAGCGATTGCTCCTACACTAAAGGTGCCAGCCCTGAAAGCTCTTGCTGGTCCTCATCTCCCACTAGTAACCTCTCAAACGAACCACAAACACTTGGGCTCTGAACTTGTTTAGCCTACTAAAACTTCCAACGTACACAGCCTCTCCTGCTCAATCTGGACAGAGCTCAACACCGAAATTGCGAACGTCCAGCGATTGCTCCTACACTAAAGGTGCCAGCCCTGAAAGCTCTTGATGGTCCTCATCTCCCACTAGTAACCTCTCAAACGAACCACAAACACTTGGGCTCTGAACTTGTTTAGCCTACTAAAACTTCCAACGTACACTCCCTCTCCTGCTCAATCTGGCCAGAGCTCAACACCGAAATTGCGAACGTCCAGCGATTGCTCCTACACTAAAGGTGCCAGCCCTGAAAGCTCTTGCTGGTCCTCATCTCCCACTGGTAACCTCTCAAACGAACCACAAACACTTGGGCTCTGAACTTGTTTAGCCTACTAAAACTTCCAACGTACACATCCTCTCCTGCTCAATCTGGCCAGAGCTCAACACCGAAATTGCGAACGTCCAGCGATTGCTCCTACACTAAAGGTGCCAGCCCTGAAAGCTCTTGCTGGTCCTCGTCTCCCACTAGTAACCTCTCAAACGAACCACAAACACTTGGGCTCTGAACTTGTTTAGCCTACTAAAACTTCCAACGTACACAGCCTCTCCTGCTCAATCTGGCCAGAGCTCAACACCGAAATTGCGAACGTCCGGCGATTGCTCCTACACTAAAGGTGCCAGCCCTGAAAGCTCTTGCTGGTCCTCATCTCCCACTGGTACCCTCTCAAACGAACCACAAACACTTGGGCTCTGAACTTGTTTAGCCTACCAAAACTTCCAACGTACACAGCCTCTCCTGCTCAACCTGGCCAAAATTCAACACCGAAGTTGCGAACGTCCGGCGATTGCTCCTACACTAAAGGTGCCAGCCCTGAAAGCTCTTGCTGGTCCTCATCTCCCACTGGTACCCTCTCAAACGAACCACAAACACTTGGGCTCTGAACTTGTTTAGCCTGCTAAAACTTCCAACGTACACAGCCTCTCCTGCTCAATCTGGCCAGAGCTCAACACCGAAATTGCGAACGTCCAGCGATTGCTCCTGCACTAAAGGTGCCAGCCCTGAAAGCTCTTGCTGATCCTCATCTCCCACTGGTAACCTCTCAAACGAACCACAAACACTTGGGCTCTGAACTTGTTTAGCCTACTAAAACTTCCAACGTACACAGCCTCTCCTGCTCAATCTGGCCCGAAATTCAACACCGAAATTGCGAACGTCCAGCGATTGCTCCTACACTAAAGGTGCCAGCCCTGAAAGCTCTTGCTGCTCCTCATCTCCCACTGGTAACCTCGAAAACGAACCACAAACACTTGGGCTCTGAACTTGTTTAGGCTACTAAAACTTCCAACGTACACTCCCTCTCCTGCTCAAACTGCCCGAAATTCAACACCGAAATTGCGAACGTCCGGCGATTGCTCCTACACTAAAGGTGCCAGCCCTGAAAGCTCTTGCTGGTCCTCATCTCCCACTAGTAACCTCTCAAACGAACCACAAACACTTGGGCTCTGAACTTGTTTAGTCTACTAAAACTTCCAACGTACACTCCCTCTCCTGCTCAATCTGGCCAGAGCTCAACACCGAAATTGCGAACGTCCAGCGATTGCTCCTACACTAAAGGTGCCAGCCCTGAAAGCTCTTGCTGGTCCTCATCTCCCACTGGTAACCTCTCAAACGAACCACAAACACTTGGGCTCTGAACTTGTTTAGCCTGCTAAAACTTCCAACGTACACAGCCTCTCCTGCTCAATCTGGCCAGAGCTCAACACCGAAATTGCGAACGTCCAGCGATTGCTCCTACACTAAAGGTGCCAGCCCTGAAAGCTCTTGCTGGTCCTCATCTCCCACTGGTAACCTCTCAAACGAACCACAAACACTTGGGCTCTGAACTTGTTTAGCCTACTAAAACTTCCAACGTACACAGCCTCTCCTGCTCAATCTGGCCAGAGCTCAACACCGAAATTGCGAACGTCCGGCGATTGCTCCTACACTAAAGGTGCCAGCCCTGAAAGCTCTTGCTGGTCCTCATCTCCCACTGGTAACCTCTCAAACGAACCACAAACACTTGGGCTCTGAACTTGTTTAGCCTACTAAAACTTCCAACGTACACAGCCTCTCCTGCTCAATCTGGCCAGAGCTCAACACCGAAATTGCGAACGTCCAGCGATTGCTCCTACACTAAAGGTGCCAGCCCTGAAAGCTCTTGCTGCTCCTCATCTCCCACTAGTAACCTCTCAAACGAACCACAAACACTTGGGCTCTGAACTTGTTTAGCCTGCTAAAACTTCCAACGTACACTCCCTCTCCTGCTCAATCTGGCCAGAGCTCAACACCGAAATTGCGAACGTCCAGCGATTGCTCCTACACTAAAGGTGCCAGCCCTGAAAGCTCTTGCTGGTCCTCATCTCCCACTGGTAACCTCTCAAACGAACCACAAACACTTGCGCTCTGAACTTGTTTAGCCTACTAAAGCTTCCAACGTACACTCCCTCTCCTGCTCAATCTGGACAGAGCTCAACACCGAAATTGCGAACGTCCAGCGATTGCTCCTACACTAAAGGTGCCAGCCCTGAAAGCTCTTGCTGCTCCTCATCTCCCACTAGTAACCTCTCAAACGAACCACAAACACTTGGGCTCTGAACTTGTTTAGCCTACGAAAACTTCCAACGTACACAGCCTCTCCTGCTCAATCTGGCCAGAGCTCAACACCGAAATTGCGAACGTCCAGCGATTGCTCCTACACTAAAGGTGCCAGCCCTGAAAGCTCTTGCTGGTCCTCATCTCCCACTGGTAACCTCTCAAACGAACCACAAACACTTGGGCTCTGAACTTGTTTAGCCTACTAAAACTTCCAACGTACACAGCCTCTCCTGCTCAATCTGGACAGAGCTCAACACCGAAATTGCGAACGTCCAGCGATTGCTCCTACACTAAAGGTGCCAGCCCTGAAAGCTCTTGATGGTCCTCATCTCCCACTAGTAACCTCTCAAACGAACCACAAACACTTGGGCTCTGAACTTGTTTAGCCTACTAAAACTTCCAACGTACACTCCCTCTCCTGCTCAATCTGGCCAGAGCTCAACACCGAAATTGCGAACGTCCAGCGATTGCTCCTACACTAAAGGTGCCAGCCCTGAAAGCTCTTGCTGGTCCTCATCTCCCACTGGTAACCTCTCAAACGAACCACAAACACTTGGGCTCTGAACTTGTTTAGCCTACTAAAACTTCCAACGTACACTCCCTCTCCTGCTCAATCTGGCCAGAGCTCAACACCGAAATTGCGAACGTCCAGCGATTGCTCCTACACTAAAGGTGCCAGCCCTGAAAGCTCTTGCTGGTCCTCGTCTCCCACTAGTAACCTCTCAAACGAACCACAAACACTTGGGCTCTGAACTTGTTTAGCCTGCTAAAACTTCCAACGTACACAGCCTCTCCTGCTCAATCTGGCCAGAGCTCAACACCGAAATTGCGAACGTCCAGCGATTGCTCCTACACTAAAGGTGCCAGCCCTGAAAGCTCTTGATGGTCCTCATCTCCCACTAGTAACCTCTCAAACGAACCACAAACACTTGCGCTCTGAACTTGTTTAGCCTACTAAAACTTCCAACGTACACAGCCTCTCCTGCTCAATCTGGCCAGAGCTCAACGCCGAAATTGCGAACGTCCAGCGATTGCTCCTACACTAAAGGTGCCAGCCCTGAAAGCTCTTGCTGGTCCTCATCTCCCACTGGTACCCTCTCAAACGAACCACAAACACTTGGGCTCTGAACTTGTTTAGCCTACTAAAACTTCCAACGTACACTCCCTCTCCTGCTCAATCTGGCCAGAGCTCAACACCGAAGTTGCGAACGTCCGGCGATTGCTCCTACACTAAAGGTGCCAGCCCTGAAAGCTCTTGCTGGTCCTCATCTCCCACTGGTAACCTCTCAAACGAACCACAAACACTTGGGCTCTGAACTTGTTTAGCCTACTAAAACTTCCAACGTACACTCCCTCTCCTGCTCAATCTGGCCAGAGCTCAACACCGAAATTGCGAACGTCCAGCGATTGCTCCTACAGTAAAGGTGCCAGCCCTGAAAGCTCTTGCTGGTCCTCATCTCCCACTGGTAACCTCTCAAACGAACCACAAACACTTGGGCTCTGAACTTGTTTAGCCTACTAAAACTTCCAACGTACACTCCCTCTCCTGCTCAATCTGGCCAGAGCTCAACACCGAAATTGCGAACGTCCAGCGATTGCTCCTACACTAAAGGTGCCAGCCCTGAAAGCTCTTGCTGGTCCTCGTCTCCCACTAGTAACCTCTCAAACGAACCACAAACACTTGGGCTCTGAACTTGTTTAGCCTACTAAAACTTCCAACGTACACAGCCTCTCCTGCTCAATCTGGCCAGAGCTCAACACCGAAATTGCGAACGTCCAGCGATTGCTCCTACACTAAAGGTGCCAGCCCTGAAAGCTCTTGCTGGTCCTCATCTCCCACTGGTACCCTCTCAAACGAACCACAAACACTTGGGCTCTGAACTTGTTTAGCCTACGAAAACTTCCAACGTACACAGCCTCTCCTGCTCAACCTGGCCAAAATTCAACACCGAAGTTGCGAACGTCCGGCGATTGCTCCTACACTAAAGGTGCCAGCCCTGAAAGCTCTTGCTGGTCCTCATCTCCCACTAGTAACCTCTCAAACGAACCACAAACACTTGGGCTCTGAACTTGTTTAGCCTACTAAAACTTCCAACGTACACAGCCTCTCCTGCTCAATCTGGCCAGAGCTCAACACCGAAATTGCGAACGTCCGGCGATTGCTCCTACACTAAAGGTGCCAGCCCTGAAAGCTCTTGCTGGTCCTCATCTCCCACTGGTACCCTCTCAAACGAACCACAAACACGTGGGCTCTGAACTTGTTTAGCCTACGAAAACTTCCAACGTACACAGCCTCTCCTGCTCAACCTGTCCAAAATTCAACACCGAAGTTGCGAACGTCCGGCGATTGCTCCTACACTAAAGGTGCCAGCCCTGAAAGCTCTTGCTGGTCCTCATCTCCCACTGGTACCCTCTCAAACGAACCACAAACACTTGGGCTCTGAACTTGTTTAGCCTGCTAAAACTTCCAACGTACACAGCCTCTCCTGCTCAATCTGGCCAGAGCTCAACACCGAAATTGCGAACGTCCAGCGATTGCTCCTACACTAAAGGTGCCAGCCCTGAAAGCTCTTGCTGCTCCTCATCTCCCACTGGTAACCTCTCAAACGAACCACAAACACTTGGCTCTGAACTTGTTTAGCCTACTAAAACTTCCAACGTACACAGCCTCTCCTGCTCAATCTGCCTGAAATTCAACACCGAAATTGCGAACGTCCAGCGATTGCTCCTACACTAAAGGTGCCAGCCCTGAAAGCTGTTGCTGGTCCTCATCTCCCACTGGTAACCTCTCAAACGAACCACAAACACTTGCGCTCTGAACTTGTTTAGCCTACTAAAACTTCCAACGTACACTCCCTCTCCTGCTCAAACTGCCCGAAATTCAACACCGAAATTGCGAACGTCCGGCGATTGCTCCTACACTAAAGGTGCCAGCCCTGAAAGCTCTTGATGGTCCTCATCTCCCACTAGTAACCTCTCAAACGAACCACAAACACTTGGGCTCTGAACTTGTTTAGTCTACTAAAACTTCCAACGTACACTCCCTCTCCTGCTCAATCTGGCCAGAGCTCAACACCGAAATTGCGAACGTCCGGCGATTGCTCCTACACTAAAGGTGCCAGCCCTGAAAGCTCTTGCTGGTCCTCATCTCCCACTGGTAACCTCTCAAACGAACCACAAACACTTGGGCTCTGAACTTGTTTAGCCTACCAAAACTTCCAACGTACACAGCCTCTCCTGCTCAATCTGGCCAGAGCTCAACACCGAAGTTGCGAACGTCCAGCGATTGCTCCTACACTAAAGGTGCCAGCCCTGAAAGCTCTTGCTGGTCCTCATCTCCCACTGGTAACCTCTCAAACGAACCACAAACACTTGGGCTCTGAACTTGTTTAGCCTGCTAAAACTTCCAACGTACACAGCCTCTCCTGCTCAATCTGGCCAGAGCTCAACACCGAAATTGCGAACGTCCAGCGATTGCTCCTACACTAAAGGTGCCAGCCCTGAAAGCTCTTGCTGCTCCTCATCTCCCACTAGTAACCTCTCAAACGAACCACAAACACTTGGGCTCTGAACTTGTTTAGCCTGCTAAAACTTCCAACGTACACTCCCTCTCCTGCTCAATCTGGCCAGAGCTCAACACCGAAATTGCGAACGTCCAGCGATTGCTCCTACAGTAAAGGTGCCAGCCCTGAAAGCTCTTGCTGGTCCTCATCTCCCACTGGTAACCTCTCAAACGAACCACAAACACTTGGGCTCTGAACTTGTTTAGCCTACTAAAACTTCCAACGTACACAGCCTCTCCTGCTCAATCTGGCCAGAGCTCAACACCGAAATTGCGAACGTCCAGCGATTGCTCCTACACTAAAGGTGCCAGCCCTGAAAGCTCTTGCTGCTCCTCATCTCCCACTGGTAACCTCTCAAACGAACCACAAACACTTGGGCTCTGAACTTGTTTAGCCTACGAAAACTTCCAACGTACACAGCCTCTCCTGCTCAATCTGGCCAGAGCTCAACACCGAAATTGCGAACGTCCAGCGATTGCTCCTACACTAAAGGGGCCAGCCCTGAAAGCTTTTGATGGTCCTCATCTCCCACTAGTAACCTCTCAAACGAACCACAAACACGTGGGCTCTGAACTTGTTTAGCCTACTAAAACTTCCAACGTACACTCCCTCTCCTGCTAAATCTGGCCAGAGCTCAACACCGAAATTGCGAACGTCCAGCGATTGCTCCTACAGTAAAGGTGCCAGCCCTGAAAGCTCTTGCTGGTCCTCATCTCCCACTGGTAACCTCTCAAACGAACCACAAACACTTGGGCTCTGAACTTGTTTAGCCTACTAAAACTTCCAACGTACACTCCCTCTCCTGCTCAATCTGGCCAGAGCTCAACACCGAAATTGCGAACGTCCAGCGATTGCTCCTACACTAAAGGTGCCAGCCCTGAAAGCTCTTGCTGGTCCTCGTCTCCCACTAGTAACCTCTCAAACGAACCACAAACACTTGGGCTCTGAACTTGTTTAGCCTACTAAAACTTCCAACGTACACAGCCTCTCCTGCTCAATCTGGCCAGAGCTCAACACCGAAATTGCGAACGTCCAGCGATTGCTCCTACACTAAAGGTGCCAGCCCTGAAAGCTCTTGCTGGTCCTCATCTCACACTGGTAACCTCTCAAACGAACCACAAACACTTGGGCTCTGAACTTGTTTAGCCTACGAAAACTTCCAACGTACACAGCCTCTCCTGCTCAACCTGGCCAAAATTCAACACCGAAGTTGCGAACGTCCGGCGATTGCTCCTACACTAAAGGTGCCAGCCCTGAAAGCTCTTGCTGGTCCTCATCTCCCACTGGTACCCTCTCAAACGAACCACAAACACTTGGGCTCTGAACTTATTTAGCCTACTAAAACTTCCAACGTACACAGCCTCTCCTGCTCAATCTGGCCAGAGCTCAACACCGAAATTGCGAACGTCCAGCAATTGCTCCTACACTAAAGGTGCCAGCCCTGAAAGCTCTTGCTGGTCCTCATCTCCCACTGATACCCTCTCAAACGAACCACAAACACTTGGGCTCTGAACTTGTTTAGCCTACTAAAACTTCCAACGTACACTCCCTCTCCTGCTCAATCTGGCCAGAGCTCAACACCGAAGTTGCGAACGTCCGGCGATTGCTCCTACACTAAAGGTGCCAGCCCTGAAAGCTCTTGCTGCTCCTCATCTCCCACTGGTAACCTCTCAAACGAACCACAAACACTTGGGCTCTGAACTTGTTTAGCCTACCAAACTTCCAACGTACACAGCCTCTCCTGCTCAATCTGGCCAGAGCTCAACACCGAAGTTGCGAACGTCCAGCGATTGCTCCTACACTAAAGGTGCCAGCCCTGAAAGCTCTTGCTGGTCCTCATCTCCCACTGGTAACCTCTCAAACGAACCACAAACACTTGGGCTCTGAACTTGTTTAGCCTGCTAAAACTTCCAACGTACACAGCCTCTCCTGCTCAATCTGGCCAGAGCTCAACACCGAAATTGCGAACGTCCAGCGATTGCTCCTACACTAAAGGTGCCAGCCCTGAAAGCTCTTGCTGCTCCTCATCTCCCACTAGTAACCTCTCAAACGAACCACAAACACTTGGGCTCTGAACTTGTTTAGCCTGCTAAAACTTCCAACGTACACTCCCTCTCCTGCTCAATCTGGCCAGAGCTCAACACCGAAATTGCGAACGTCCAGCGATTGCTCCTACACTAAAGGTGCCAGCCCTGAAAGCTCTTGCTGGTCCTCATCTCCCACTGGTAACCTCTCAAACGAACCACAAACACTTGGGCTCTGAACTTGTTTAGCCTACTAAAACTTCCAACGTACACAGCCTCTCCTGCTCAATCTGGCCAGAGCTCAACACCGAAATTGCGAACGTCCAGCGATTGCTCCTACACTAAAGGTGCCAGCCCTGAAAGCTCTTGCTGCTCCTCATCTCCCACTGGTAACCTCTCAAACGAACCACAAACACTTGGGCTCTGAACTTGTTTAGCCTACGAAAACTTCCAACGTACACAGCCTCTCCTGCTCAATCTGGCCAGAGCTCAACACCGAAATTGCGAACGTCCAGCGATTGCTCCTACACTAAAGGGGCCAGCCCTGAAAGCTTTTGATGGTCCTCATCTCCCACTAGTAACCTCTCAAACGAACCACAAACACGTGGGCTCTGAACTTGTTTAGCCTACTAAAACTTCCAACGTACACTCCCTCTCCTGCTAAATCTGGCCAGAGCTCAACACCGAAATTGCGAACGTCCAGCGATTGCTCCTACAGTAAAGGTGCCAGCCCTGAAAGCTCTTGCTGGTCCTCATCTCCCACTGGTAACCTCTCAAACGAACCACAAACACTTGGGCTCTGACTTGTTTAGCCTACTAAAACTTCCAACGTACACTCCCTCTCCTGCTCAATCTGGCCAGAGCTCAACACCGAAATTGCGAACGTCCAGCGATTGCTCCTACACTAAAGGTGCCAGCCCTGAAAGCTCTTGCTGGTCCTCGTCTCCCACTAGTAACCTCTCAAACGAACCACAAACACTTGGGCTCTGAACTTGTTTAGCCTACTAAAACTTCCAACGTACACAGCCTCTCCTGCTCAATCTGGCCAGAGCT
Source organism: Gavia stellata (assembly GCF_030936135.1). NCBI lineage: Eukaryota > Metazoa > Chordata > Aves > Gaviiformes > Gaviidae > Gavia > Gavia stellata. The sequence continues at coordinate 46,432 of NW_026776586.1, read as the reverse complement.
CAACACCGAAATTGCGAACGTCCAGCGATTGCTCCTACACTAAAGGTGCCAGCCCTGAAAGCTCTTGCTGGTCCTCATCTCACACTGGTACCCTCTCAACGAACCACAAACACTTGGGCTCTGAACTTGTTTAGCCTACGAAAACTTCCAACGTACACAGCCTCTCCTGCTCAACCTGGACAGAGCTCAACACCGAAGTTGCGAACGTCCGGCGATTGCTCCTACACTAAAGGTGCCAGCCCTGAAAGCTCTTGCTGGTCCTCATCTCCCACTGGTACCCTCTCAAACGAACCACAAACACTTGGCTCTGAACTTATTTAGCCTACTAAAACTTCCAACGTACACAGCCTCTCCTGCTCAATCTGGCCAGAGCTCAACACCGAAATTGCGAACGTCCAGCAATTGCTCCTACACTAAAGGTGCCAGCCCTGAAAGCTCTTGCTGGTCCTCATCTCCCACTGATACCCTCTCAAACGAACCACAAACACTTGGGCTCTGAACTTGTTTAGCCTACTAAAACTTCCAACGTACACTCCCTCTCCTGCTCAATCTGGCCAGAGCTCAACACCGAAGTTGCGAACGTCCGGCGATTGCTCCTACCTAAAGGTGCCAGCCTGAAAGCTCTTGCTGCTCCTCATCTCCCACTGTAACCTCTCAAACGAACCACAAACACTTGGGCTCTGAACTTGTTTAGCCTACCAAAACTTCCAACGTACACAGCCTCTCCTGCTCAATCTGGCCAGAGCTCAACACCGAAATTGCGAACGTCCGGCGATTGCTCCTACACTAAAGGTGCCAGCCCTGAAAGCTCTTGCTGGTCCTCATCTCCCACTGGTAACCTCTCAAACGAACCACAAACACTTGGGCTCTGAACTTGTTTAGCCTACTAAAACTTCCAACGTACACAGCCTCTCCTGCTCAATCGGCCCGAATTAAACACCGAAATTGCGAACGTCCAGCGATTGCTCCTACACTAAAGGTGCCAGCCCTGAAAGCTCTTGCCTGGTCCTCATCTCCCACTGGTAACCTCTCAAACGAACCACAAACACTTGGGCTCTGAACTTGTTTAGCCTACTAAAACTTCCAACGTACACAGCCTCTCCTGCTCAAACTGCCCGAAATTCAACACCGAAATTGCGAACGTCCGGCGATTGCTCCTACACTAAAGGTGCCAGCCCTGAAAGCTCTTGCTGGTCCTCATCTCCCACTGGTAACCTCTCAAACGAACCACAAACACTTGGGCTCTGAACTTGTTTAGCCTACCAAAACTTCCAACGTACACAGCCTCTCCTGCTCAATCTGGCCAGAGCTCAACACCGAAATTGCGAACGTCCAGCAATTGCTCCTACACTAAAGGTGCCAGCCCTGAAAGCTCTTGCTGCTCCTCATCTCCCACTGGTAACCTCTCAAACGAACCACAAACACTTGGGCTCTGAACTTCTTTAGCCTACAAAACCTCCAACGTACACTCCCTCTCCTGCTCAATCTGGCCAGAGCTCAACACCGAAATTGCGAACGTCCAGCGATTGCTCCTACACGAAAGGTGCCAGCCCTGAAAGCTCTTGCTGGTCCTCATCTCCCACTGGTAACCTCTCAAACGAACCACAAACACTTGGGCTCTGAACTTGTTTAGCCTACCAAAACTTCCAACGTACACAGCCTCTCCTGCTCAATCTGGCCAGAGCTCAACACCGAAATTGCGAACGTCCAGCAATTGCTCCTACACTAAAGGTGCCAGCCCTGAAAGCTCTTGCTGGTCCTCATCTCCCACTGGTAACCTCTCAAACGAACCACAAACACTTGGGCTCTGAACTTCTTTAGCCTACAAAAACCTCAACGTACACTCCTCTCCTGCTCAATCTGGCAGAGCTCAACACCGAAATTGCGAACGTCCAGCGATTGCTCCTACACTAAAGGTGCCAGCCCTGAAAGCTCTTGCTGCTCCTCATCTCCCACTGGTACCCTCTCAAACGAACCACAAACACTTGGGCTCTGAACTTGTTTTAGCCTGCTAAAACTTCCAATGTACACAGCCTCTCCTGCTCAATCTGGCCAGAGCTCAACACCAAAATTGCGAACGTCCAGCGATTGCTCCTACACTAAAGGTGCCAGCCCTGAAAGCTCTTGCTGGTCCTCATCTCCCACTGGTAACCTCTCAAAGGAACCACAAACACTTGGGCTCTGAACTTGTTTAGCCTACCAAAACTTCCAACGTACACAGCCTCTCCTGCTCAATCTGGCCAGAGCTCAACACCGAAATTGCGAACGTCCAGCGATTGCTCCTACACTAAAGGTGCCAGCCCTGAAAGCTCTTGCTGGTCCTCATCTCCCACTGGTAACCTCTCAAACGAACCACAAACACTTGGGCTCTGAACTTGTTTAGCCTACTAAAACTTCCAACGTACACAGCCTCTCCTGCTCAATCTGGCCAGAGCTCAACGCCGAAATTGCGAACGTCCGGCGATTGCTCCTACACTAAAGGTGCCAGCCCTGAAAGCTCTTGCTGGTCCTCATCTCCCACTGTAACCTCTCAAACGAACCACAAACACTTGGGCTCTGAACTTGTTTAGCCTGCTAAAACTTCCAACGTACACTCCCTCTCCTGCTCAATCTGGCCAGAGCTCAACACCGAAATTGAGAACGTCCAGCGTTGCTCTACACTAAAGGTGCCAGCCCTGAAAGCTCTTGCTGGTCCTCATCTCCACTGGGAACCTCTCAAACGAACCACAAACACTTGGGCTCTGAACTTGTTTAGCCTACTAAAACTTCCAACGTACACAGCCTCTCCTGCTCAATCTGGCCAGAGCTCAACACCGAAATTGCGAACGTCCAGCGATTGCTCCTACACTAAAGGTGCCAGCCCTGAAAGCTCTTGCTGGTCCTCATCTCCCACTGGTACCCTCTCAAACGAACCACAAACACTTGGGCTCTGAACTTGTTTAGCCTGCTAAAACTTCCAACGTACACAGCCTCTCCTGCTCAATCTGGCCAGAGCTCAACACCGAAATTGCGAACGTCCAGCGATTGCTCCTACACTAAAGGTGCCAGCCCTGAAAGCTCTTGCTGGTCCTCATCTCCCACTGGTAACCTCTCAAACGAACCACAAACACTTGGGCTCTGAACTTGTTTAGCCTACCAAAACTTCCATCGTACACAGCCTCTCCTGCTCAATCTGGCCAGAGCTCAACACCGAAATTGCGAACGTCAGCGATTGCTCCTACACTAAAGGTGCCAGCCCTGAAAGCTCTTGCTGGTCCTCATCTCCCACTGGTAACCTCTCAAACGAACCACAAATACTTGGGCACTGAACTTGTTTAGCCTACTAAAACTTCCAACGTACACTCCCTCTCCTGCTCAATCTGGCCAGAGCTCAACGCCGAAATTGCGAACGTCCGGCGATTGCTCCTACACTAAAGGTGCCAGCCCTGAAAGCTCTTGCTGCTCCTCATCTCCCACTGGTAACCTCTCAAACGAACCACAAACACTTGGGCTCTGAACTTGTTTAGCCTGCTAAAACTTCCAACGTACACTCCCCTCTCCTGCTCAATCTGGCCAGAGCTCACACCGAAATTGCGAACGTCCAGCGATTGCTCCTACACTAAAGGTGCCAGCCCTGAAGGCTCTTGCTGGTCCTCATCTCCCACTGGTAACCTCGAAAACGAACCACAAACACTTGGGCTCTGAACTTGTTTAGCCTACTAAAACTTCCAACGTACACACCCTCTCCTGCTCAAACTGCCCGAAATTCAACACCGAAATTGCGAACGTCCGGCGATTGCTCCTACACTAAAGGTGCCAGCCCTGAAAGCTCTTGATGGTCCTCATCTCCCACTAGTAACCTCTCAACGAACCACAAACACTTGGGCTCTGAACTTGTTTAGCCTACGAAAACTTCCAACGTACACTCCCTCTCCTGCTCAATCTGGCCAGAGCTCAACACCGAAATTGCGAACGTCCAGCGATTGCTCCTACACTAAAGGTGCCAGCCCTGAAAGCTCTTGCTGGTCCTCATCTCCCACTGGTAACCTCTCAAACGAACCACAAACACTTGGGCTCTGAACTTGTTAGCCTACTAAAACTTCCAACGTACACAGCCTCTCCTGCTCAATCTGGCCAGAGCTCAACACCGAAGTTGCGAACGTCCAGCGATTGCTCCTACACTAAAGGTGCCAGCCCTGAAAGCTCTTGCTGGTCCTCATCTCCCACTAGTAACCTCTCAAACGAACCACAAACACTTGGGCTCTGAACTTCTTTAGCCTACAAAAACCTCCAACGTACACTCCCTCTCCTGCTCAATCTGGCCAGAGCTCAACACCGAAATTGCGAACGTCCAGCGATTGCTCCTACACTAAAGGTGCCAGCCCTGAAAGCTCTTGCTGCTCCTCATCTCCCACTGGTACCCTCTCAAACGAACCACAAACACTTGGGCTCTGACTTGTTTAGCCTGCTAAAACTTCCAACGTACACAGCCTCTCCTGCTCAATCTGGCCAGAGCTCAACACCAAAATTGCGAACGTCCAGCGATTGCTCCTACACTAAAGGTGCCAGCCCTGAAAGCTCTTGCTGGTCCTCATCTCCCACTGGTACCCTCTCAAACGAACCACAAACACTTGGGCTCTGAACTTGTTTAGCCTACCAAAACTTCCAACGTACACAGCCTCTCCTGCTCAATCTGGCCAGAGCTCAACACCGAAATTGGAAATGTCCAGCGATTGCTCCTACACTAAAGGTGCCAGCCCTGAAAGCTCTTGCTGGTCCTCATCTCCCACTGGTAACCTCTCAAACGAACCACAAACACTTGGGCTCTGAACTTGTTTAGCCTACTAAAACTTCCAACGTACACAGCCTCTCCTGCTCAATCTGGCCAGAGCTCAACGCCGAAATTGCGAACGTCCGGCGATTGCTCCTACACTAAAGGTGCCAGCCCTGAAAGCTCTTGCTGGTCCTCATCTCCCACTGGTAACCTCTCAAACGAACCACAAACACTTGGGCTCTGAACTTGTTTAGCCTACTAAAACTTCCAACGTACACAGCCTCTCCTGCTCAATCTGGCCAGAGCTCAACACCGAAATTGCGAACGTCCAGCGATTGCTCCTACACTAAAGGTGCCAGCCTGAAAGCTCTTGCTGGTCCTCATCTCCACTGGTACCCTCTCAAACGAACCACAAACACTTGGGCTCTGAACTTGTTTAGCCTACTAAAACTTCCAACGTACACTCCCTCTCCTGCTCAATCTGGCCAGAGCTCAACACCGAAGTTGCGAACGTCCGGCGATTGCTCCTACACTAAAGGTGCCAGCCCTGAAAGCTCTTGATGGTCCTCATCTCCCACTAGTAACCTCTCAAACGAACCACAAACACTTGGGCTCTGAACTTGTTTAGCCTACTAAAACTTCCAACGTACACTCCCTCTCCTGCTCAATCTGGCCAGAGCTCAACACCGAAATTGCGAACGTCCAGCGATTGCTCCTACAGTAAAGGTGCCAGCCCTGAAAGCTCTTGCTGGTCCTCATCTCCCACTGGTAACCTCTCAAACGAACCACAAACACTTGGGCTCTGAACTTGTTTAGCCTACTAAACTTCCAACGTACACTCCCTCTCCTGCTCAATCTGGCCAGAGCTCAACACCGAAATTGCGAACGTCCAGCGATTGCTCCTACACTAAAGGTGCCAGCCCTGAAAGCTCTTGCTGGTCCTCGTCTCCCACTAGTAACCTCTCAAACGAACCACAAACACTTGGGCTCTGAACTTGTTTAGCCTACTAAACTTCCAACGTACACAGCCTCTCCTGCTCAATCTGGCCAGAGCTCAACACCGAAATTGCGAACGTCCAGCGATTGCTCCTACACTAAAGGTGCCAGCCCTGAAAGCTCTTGCTGGTCCTCATCTCCCACTGGTACCCTCTCAAAGGAACCACAAACACTTGGGCTCTGAACTTGTTTAGCCTACGAAAACTTCCAACGTACACAGCCTCTCCTGCTCAACCTGGCCAAAATTCAACACCGAAGTTGCGAACGTCGGCGATTGCTCCTACACTAAAGGTGCCAGCCCTGAAAGCTCTTGCTGGTCCTCATCTCCCACTGGTACCCTCTCAAACCAACCACAAACACTTGGGCTCTGAACTTGTTTAGCCTGCTAAAACTTCCAACGTACACAGCCTCTCCTGCTCAATCTGGCCAGAGCTCAACACCGAAATTGCGAACGTCCAGCGATTGCTCCTACACTAAAGGTGCCAGCCCTGAAAGCTCTTGCTGGTCCTCATCTCCCACTAGTAACCTCTCAAACGAACCACAAACACTTGGGCTCTGAACTTGTTTAGCCTACTAAAACTTCCAACGTACACAGCCTCTCGTGCTCAATCTGGCCAGAGCTCAACACCGAAATTGCGAACGTCCAGCGATTGCTCCTACACTAAAGGTGCCAGCCCTGAAAGCTCTTGCTGGTCCTCATCTCCCACTGGTACCCTCTCAAACGAACCACAAACACTTGGGCTCTGAACTTGTTTAGCCTACTAAAACTTCCAACGTACCCTCCCTCTCCTGCTCAATCTGGCCAGAGCTCAACACCGAAATTGCGAACGTCCGGCGATTGCTCCTACACTAAAGGTGCCAGCCCTGAAAGCTCTTGCTGGTCCTCATCTCCCACTGGTACCCTCTCAAACGAACCACAAACACTTGGGCTCTGAACTTGTTTAGCCTACCAAAACTTCCAACGTACACAGCCTCTCCTGCTCAACTGGCCAAAATTCAACACCGAAGTTGCGAACGTCCGGCGATTGCTCCTACACTAAAGGTGCCAGCCCTGAAAGCTCTTGCTGGTCCTCATCTCCCACTGGTACCCTCTCAAACGAACCACAAACACTTGGGCTCTGAACTTGTTTAGCCTGCTAAAACTTCCAACGTACACAGCCTCTCCTGCTCAATCTGGCCAGAGCTCAACACCGAAATTGCGAACGTTCCAGCGATTGCTCCTACACTAAAGGTGCCAGCCCTGAAAGCTCTTGCTGGTCTCATCTCCCACTGGTAACCTCTCAAACGAACCACAAACACTTGGGCTCTGAACTTGTTTAGCCTACTAAAACTTCCAACGTACACAGCCTCTCCTGCTCAATCTGCCTGAAATTCAACACCGAAATAGCGAACGTCCAGCGATTGCTCCTACACTAAAGGTGCCAGCCCTGAAAGCTGTTGCTGGTCCTCATCTCCCACTGGTAACCTCTCAAACGAACCACAAACACTTGCGCTCTGAACTTGTTTAGCCTACGAAAACTTCCAACGTACACTCCCTCTCCTGCTCAAACTGCCCGAAATTCAACACCGAAATTGCGAACGTCCGGCGATTGCTCCTACACTAAAGGTGCCAGCCCTGAAAGCTCTGATGGTCCTCATCTCCCACTAGTACCCTCTCAAACGAACCACAAACACTTGGGCTCTGAACTTGTTTAGTCTACTAAAACTTCCAACGTACACTCCCTCTCCTGCTCAATCTGGCCAGAGCTCAACACCGAAATTGCGAACGTCCGGCGATTGCTCCTACACTAAAGGTGCCAGCCCTGAAAGCTCTTGCTGGTCCTCATCTCCCACTGGTAACCTCTCAAACGAACCACAAACACTTGGGCTCTGAACTTGTTTAGCCTACCAAAACTTCCAACGTACACAGCCTCTCCTGCTCAATCTGGCCAGAGCTCAACACCGAAGTTGCGAACGTCCAGCGATTGCTCCTACACTAAAGGTGCCAGCCCTGAAAGCTCTTGCTGGTCCTCATCTCCCACTGGTAACCTCTCAAACGAACCACAAACACTTGGGCTCTGAACTTGTTTAGCCTGCTAAAACTTCCAACGTACACAGCCTCTCCTGCTCAATCTGGCCAGAGCTCAACACCGAAATTGCGAACGTCCAGCGATTGCTCCTACACTAAAGGTGCCAGCCCTGAAAGCTCTTGCTGCTCCTCATCTCCCACTAGTAACCTCTCAAACGAACCACAAACACTTGGGCTCTGAACTTGTTTAGCCTACGAAAACTTCCAACGTACACAGCCTCTCCTGCTCAATCTGGCCAGAGCTCAACACCGAAATTGCGAACGTCCAGCGATTGCTCCTACACTAAAGGTGCCAGCCCTGAAAGCTCTTGCTGGTCCTCATCTCCCACTGGTAACCTCTCAAACGAACCACAAACACTTGGGCTCTGAACTTGTTTAGCCTACTAAAACTTCCAACGTACACAGCCTCTCCTGCTCAATCTGGACAGAGCTCAACACCGAAATTGCGAACGTCCAGCGATTGCTCCTACACTAAAGGTGCCAGCCCTGAAAGCTTTTGATGGTCCTCATCTCCCACTAGTAACCTCTCAAACGAACCACAAACACGTGGGCTCTGAACTTGTTTAGCCTACTAAAACTTCCAACGTACACTCCTCTCCTGCTCAATCTGGCCAGAGCTCAACACCGAAATTGCGAACGTCCAGCGATTGCTCCTACAGTAAAGGTAAAGGTGCCAGCCCTGAAAGCTCTTGCTGGTCCTCATCTCCCACTGGTAACCTCTCAAACGAACCACAAACACTTGGGCTCTGAACTTGTTTAGCCTACTAAAACTTCCAACGTACACTCCCTCTCCTGCTCAATCTGGCCAGAGCTCAACACCGAAATTGCGAACGTCCAGCGATTGCTCCTACACTAAAGGTGCCAGCCCTGAAAGCTCTTGCTGGTCCTCGTCTCCCACTAGTAACCTCTCAAACGAACCACAAACACGTGGGCTCTGAACTTGTTTAGCCTACTAAAACTTCCAACGTACACAGCCTCTCCTGCTCAATCTGGCCAGAGCTCAACACCGAAATTGCGAACGTCCAGCGATTGCTCCTACACTAAAGGTGCCAGCCCTGAAAGCTCTTGCTGGTCCTCATCTCCCACTGGTACCCTCTCAAACGAACCACAAACACTTGGGCTCTGAACTTGTTTAGCCTACTAAAACTTCCAACGTACACTCCCTCTCCTGCTCAATCTGGCCAGAGCTCAACACCGAAGTTGCGAACGTCCGGCGATTGCTCCTACACTAAAGGTGCCAGCCCTGAAAGCTCTTGCTGCTCCTCATCTCCCACTGGTAACCTCTCAAACGAACCACAAACACTTGGGCTCTGAACTTGTTTAGCCTACCAAAACTTCCAACGTACACAGCCTCTCCTGCTCAATCTGGCCAGAGCTCAACACCGAAATTGCGAACGTCCGGCGATTGCTCCTACACTAAAGGTGCCAGCCCTGAAAGCTCTTGCTGGTCCTCATCTCCCACTGGTAACCTCTCAAACGAACCACAAACACTTGGGCTCTGAACTTGTTTAGCCTACTAAAACTTCCAACGTACACAGCCTCTCCTGCTCAATCGGCCCGAAATTAAACACCGAAATTGCGAACGTCCAGCGATTGCTCCTACACTAAAGGTGCCAGCCCTGAAAGCTCTTGCTGCTCCTCATCTCCCACTGGTAACCTCTCAAACGAACCACAAACACTTGGGCTCTGAACTTGTTTAGCCTACTAAAACTTCCAACGTACACAGCCTCTCCTGCTCAAACTGCCCGAAATTCAACACCGAAATTGCGAACGTCCGGCGATTGCTCCTACACTAAAGGTGCCAGCCCTGAAAGCTCTTGATGGTCCTCATCTCCCACTAGTAACCTCTCAAACGAACCACAAACACTTGGGCTCTGAACTTGTTTAGCCTACTAAAACTTCCAACGTACACTCCCTCTCCTGCTCAATCTGGCCAGAGCTCAACACCGAAATTGCGAACGTCCAGCGATTGCTCCTACGCTAAAGGTGCCAGCCCTGAAAGCTCTTGCTGGTCCTCATCTCCCACTGGTAACCTCTCAAACGAACCACAAACACTTGGGCTCTGAACTTGTTTAGCCTACCAAAACTTCCAACGTACACAGCCTCTCCTGCTCAATCTGGCCAGAGCTCAACACCGAAATTGCGAACGTCCAGCGATTGCTCCTACACTAAAGGTGCCAGCCCTGAAAGCTCTTGCTGGTCCTCATCTCCCACTGGTAACCTCTCAAACGAACCACAAACACTTGGGCTCTGAACTTCTTCAGCCTACAAAAACCTCCAACGTACACTCCCTCTCCTGCTCAATCTGGCCAGAGCTCAACACCGAAATTGCGAACGTCCAGCGATTGCTCTACACTAAAGGTGCCAGCCCTGAAAGCTCTTGCTGCTCCTCATCTCCCACTGGTACCCTCTCAAACGAACCACAAACACTTGGGCTCTGAACTTGTTTAGCCTGCTAAAACTTCCAACGTACACAGCCTCTCCTGCTCAATCTGGCCAGAGCTCAACACCAAAATTGCGAACGTCCAGCGATTGCTCCTACACTAAAGGTGCCAGCCCTGAAAGCTCTTGCTGGTCCTCATCTCCCACTGGTAACCTCTCAAACGAACCACAAACACTTGGGCTCTGAACTTGTTTAGCCTACCAAAACTTCCAACGTACACAGCCTCTCCTGCTCAATCTGGCCAGAGCTCAACACCGAAATTGCGAACGTCCAGCGATTGCTCCTACACTAAAGGTGCCAGCCCTGAAAGCTCTTGCTGGTCCTCATCTCCCACTGGTAACCTCTCAAACGAACCACAAACACTTGGGCTCTGAACTTGTTTAGCCTACTAAAACTTCCAACGTACACAGCCTCTCCTGCTCAATCTGGCCAGAGCTCAACGCCGAAATTGCGAACGTCCGGCGATTGCTCCTACACTAAAGGTGCCAGCCCTGAAAGCTCTTGCTGCTCCTCATCTCCCACTGGTAACCTCTCAAACGAACCACAAACACTTGGGCTCTGAACTTGTTTAGCCTGCTAAAACTTCCAACGTACACTCCCTCTCCTGCTCAATCTGGCCAGAGCTCAACACCGAAATTGCGAACGTCCAGCGTTGCTCCTACACTAAAGGTGCCAGCCCTGAAAGCTCTTGCTGGTCCTCATCTCCCACTGGTAACCTCTCAAACGAACCACAAACACTTGGGCTCTGAACTTGTTTAGCCTACTAAAACTTCCAACGTACACTCCCTCTCCTGCTCAATCTGGCCAGAGCTCAACACCGAAATTGCGAACGTCCAGCGATTGCTCCTACACTAAAGGTGCCAGCCCTGAAAGCTCTTGCTGGTCCTCATCTCCCACTGGTACCCTCTCAAACGAACCACAAACACTTGGGCTCTGAACTTGTTTAGCCTACTAAAACTTCCAACGTACACAGCCTCTCCTGCTCAATCTGGCCAGAGCTCAACACCGAAATTGCGAATGTCCAGCGATTGCTCCTACACTAAAGGTGCCAGCCCTGAAAGCTCTTGCTGGTCCTCATCTCCCACTGGTAACCTCTCAAACGAACCACAAACACTTGGGCTCTGAACTTGTTTAGCCTACCAAAACTTCCATCGTACACAGCCTCTCCTGCTCAATCTGGCCAGAGCTCAACACCAAAATTGCAAACGTCCAGCGATTGCTCCTACACTAAAGGTGCCAGCCCTGAAAGCTCTTGCTGGTCCTCATCTCCCACTGGTAACCTCTCAAACGAACCACAAATACTTGGGCACTGAACTTGTTTAGCCTACTAAAACTTCCAACGTACACAGCCTCTCCTGCTCAATCTGGCCAGAGCTCAACGCCGAAATTGCGAACGTCCGGCGATTGCTCCTACACGAAAGGTGCCAGCCCTGAAAGCTCTTGCTGCTCCTCATCTCCCACTGGTAACCTCTCAAACGAACCACAAACACTTGGGCTCTGAACTTGTTTAGCCTACCAAAACTTCCAACGTACACTCCCTCTCCTGCTCAAACTGCCCGAAATTCAACACCGAAATTGCGAACGTCCGGCGATTGCTCCTACACTAAAGGTGCCAGCCCTGAAAGCTCTTGATGGTCCTCATCTCCCACTAGTAACCTCTCAAACGAACCACAAACACTTGGGCTCTGAACTTGTTTAGCCTACCAAAACTTCCAACGTACACTCCCTCTCCTGCTCAATCTGGCCAGAGCTCAACACCGAAATTGCGAACGTCCAGCGATTGCTCCTACACTAAAGGTGCCAGCCCTGAAAGCTCTTGCTGGTCCTCATCTCCCACTGGTAACCTCTCAAACGAACCACAAACACTTGGGCTCTGAACTTGTTTAGCCTACTAAAACTTCCAACGTACACAGCCTCTCCTGCTCAATCTGGCCAGAGCTCAACACCGAAGTTGCGAACGTCCAGCGATTGCTCCTACACTAAAGGTGCCAGCCCTGAATGCTGTTGCTCGTCCTCATCTCCCACTAGTAACCTCTCAAACGAACCACAAACACTTGGGCTCTGAACTTCTTTAGCCTACAAAAACCTCCAACGTACACTCCCTCTCCTGCTCAATCTGGCCAGAGCTCAACACCGAAATTGCGAACGTCCAGCGATTGCTCCTACACTAAAGGTGCCAGCCCTGAAAGCTCTTGCTGCTCCTCATCTCCCACTGGTACCCTCTCAAACGAACCACAAACACTTGGGCTCTGAACTTGTTTAGCCTGCTAAAACTTCCAACGTACACAGCCTCTCCTGCTCAATCTGGCCAGAGCTCAACACCAAAATTGCGAACGTCCAGCGATTGCTCCTACACTAAAGGTGCCAGCCCTGAAAGCTCTTGCTGGTCCTCATCTCCCACTGGTACCCTCTCAAACGAACCACAAACACTTGGGCTCTGAACTTGTTTAGCCTACCAAAACTTCCAACGTACACAGCCTCTCCTGCTCAATCTGGCCAGAGCTCAACACCGAAATTGCGAATGTCCAGCGATTGCTCCTACACTAAAGGTGCCAGCCCTGAAAGCTCTTGCTGGTCCTCATCTCCCACTGGTAACCTCTCAAACGAACCACAAACACTTGGCTCTGAACTTGTTTAGCCTACTAAAACTTCCAACGTACACAGCCTCTCCTGCTCAATCTGGCCAGAGCTCAACGCCGAAATTGCGAACGTCCGGCGATTGCTCCTACACGAAAGGTGCCAGCCCTGAAAGCTCTTGCTGGTCCTCATCTCCCACTGGTAACCTCTCAAACGAACCACAAACACTTGGCCTCTGAACTTGTTTAGCCTACGAAAACTTCCAACGTACACAGCCTCTCCTGCTCAATCTGGCCAGAGCTCAACACCGAAATTGCGAACGTCCAGCGATTGCTCCTACACTAAAGGTGCCAGCCCTGAAAGCTCTTGCTGGTCCTCATCTCCCACTAGTAACCTCTCAAACGAACCACAAACACTTGGGCTCTGAACTTGTTTAGCCTACCAAAACTTCCAACGTACACTCCCTCTCCTGCTCAATCTGGCCAGAGCTCAACACCGAAATTGCGAACGTCCAGCGATTGCTCCTACACTAAAGGTGCCAGCCCTGAAAGCTCTTGCTGGTCCTCATCTCCCACTGGTAACCTCTCAAACGAACCACAAACACTTGGGCTCTGAACTTGTTTAGCCTACTAAAACTTCCAACGTACACTCCCTCTCCTGCTCAAACTGCCCGAAATTCAACACCGAAATTGCGAACGTCCGGCGATTGCTCCTACACTAAAGGTGCCAGCCCTGAAAGCTCTTGATGGTCCTCATGTCCCACTAGTAACCTCTCAAACGAACCACAAACACTTGGGCTCTGAACTTGTTTAGCCTACTAAAACTTCCAACGTACACTCCCTCTCCTGCTCAATCTGGCCAGAGCTCAACACCGAAATTGCGAACGTCCAGCGATTGCTCCTACACTAAAGGTGCCAGCCCTGAAAGCTCTTGCTGGTCCTCATCTCCCACTGGTAACCTCTCAAACGAACCACAAACACTTGGGCTCTGAACTTGTTTAGCCTTCTAAAACTTCCAACGTACACAGCCTCTCCTGCTCAATCTGGCCAGAGCTCAACACCGAAGTTGCGAACGTCCAGCGATTGCTCCTACACTAAAGGTGCCAGCCCTGAAAGCTCTTGCTGGTCCTCATCTCCCACTGGTACCCTCTCAAACGAACCACAAACACTTGGGCTCTGAACTTGTTTAGCCTGCTAAAACTTCCAACGTACACAGCCTCTCCTGCTCAATCTGGCCAGAGCTCAACACCAAAATTGCGAACGTCCAGCGATTGCTCCTACACTAAAGGTGCCAGCCCTGAAAGCTGTTGCTGGTCCTCATCTCCCACTGGTAACCTCTCAAACGAACCACAAACACTTGGGCTCTGAACTTGTTTAGCCTACCAAAACTTCCAACGTACACAGCCTCTCCTGCTCAATCTGGCCAGAGCTCAACACCGAAATTGCGAATGTCCAGCGATTGCTCCTACACTAAAGGTGCCAGCCCTGAAAGCTCTTGCTGGTCCTCATCTCCCACTGGTAACCTCTCAAACGAACCACAAACACTTGGGCTCTGAACTTGTTTAGCCTACTAAAACTTCCAACGTACACAGCCTCTCCTGCTCAATCTGGCCAGAGCTCAACACCAAAATTGCGAACGTCCGGCGATTGCTCCTACACTAAAGGTGCCAGCCCTGAAAGCTCTTGCTGCTCCTCATCTCCCACTGGTAACCTCTCAAACGAACCACAAACACTTGGGCTCTGAACTTGTTTAGCCTGCTAAAACTTCCAACGTACACAGCCTCTCCTGCTCAATCTGGCCAGAGCTCAACACCGAAATTGCGAACGTCCAGCGTTGCTCCTACACTAAAGGTGCCAGCCCTGAAAGCTCTTGCTGGTCCTCATCTCCCACTGGTACCCTCTCAAACGAACCACAAACACTTGGGCTCTGAACTTGTTTAGCCTACCAAAACTTCCAACGTACACAGCCTCTCCTGCTCAATCTGGCCAGAGCTCAACACCGAAATTGCGAATGTCCAGCGATTGCTCCTACACTAAAGGTGCCAGCCCTGAAAGCTCTTGCTGGTCCTCATCTCCCACTGGTAACCTCTCAAACGAACCACAAACACTTGGGCTCTGAACTTGTTTAGCCTACTAAAACTTCCAACGTACACAGCCTCTCCTGCTCAATCTGGCCAGAGCTCAACGCCGAAATTGCGAACGTCCGGCGATTGCTCCTACACGAAAGGTGCCAGCCCTGAAAGCTCTTGCTGGTCCTCATCTCCCACTGGTAACCTCTCAAACGAACCACAAACACTTGGGCTCTGAACTTGTTTAGCCTACGAAAACTTCCAACGTACACAGCCTCTCCTGCTCAATCTGGCCAGAGCTCAACACCGAAATTGCGAACGTCCAGCGATTGCTCCTACACTAAAGGTGCCAGCCCTGAAAGCTCTTGCTGGTCCTCATCTCCCACTAGTAACCTCTCAAACGAACCACAAACACTTGGGCTCTGAACTTGTTTAGCCTACCAAAACTTCCAACGTACACTCCCTCTCCTGCTCAATCTGGCCAGAGCTCAACACCGAAATTGCGAACGTCCAGCGATTGCTCCTACACTAAAGGTGCCAGCCCTGAAAGCTCTTGCTGGTCCTCATCTCCCACTGGTAACCTCTCAAACGAACCACAAACACTTGGGCTCTGAACTTGTTTAGCCTACTAAAACTTCCAACGTACACTCCCTCTCCTGCTCAAACTGCCCGAAATTCAACACCGAAATTGCGAACGTCCGGCGATTGCTCCTACACTAAAGGTGCCAGCCCTGAAAGCTCTTGATGGTCCTCATCTCCCACTAGTAACCTCTCAAACGAACCACAAACACTTGGGCTCTGAACTTGTTTAGCCTACTAAAACTTCCAACGTACACTCCCTCTCCTGCTCAATCTGGCCAGAGCTCAACACCGAAATTGCGAACGTCCAGCGATTGCTCCTACACTAAAGGTGCCAGCCCTGAAAGCTCTTGCTGGTCCTCATCTCCCACTGGTAACCTCTCAAACGAACCACAAACACTTGGGCTCTGAACTTGTTTAGCCTACTAAAACTTCCAACGTACACAGCCTCTCCTGCTCAATCTGGCCAGAGCTCAACACCGAAGTTGCGAACGTCCAGCGATTGCTCCTACACTAAAGGTGCCAGCCCTGAAAGCTCTTGATGGTCCTCATCTCCCACTGGTAACCTCTCAAACGAACCACAAACACTTGGGCTCTGAACTTCTTTAGCCTACAAAAACCTCCAACGTACACTCCCTCTCCTGCTCAATCTGGCCAGAGCTCAACACCGAAATTGCGAACGTCCAGCGATTGCTCCTACACTAAAGGTGCCAGCCCTGAAAGCTTTTGATGGTCCTCATCTCCCACTGGTACCCTCTCAAACGAACCACAAACACTTGGGCTCTGAACTTGTTTAGCCTGCTAAAACTTCCAACGTACACAGCCTCTCCTGCTCAATCTGGCCAGAGCTCAACACCAAAATTGCGAATGTCCAGCGATTGCTCCTACACTAAAGGTGCCAGCCCTGAAAGCTGTTGCTGGTCCTCATCTCCCACTGGTAACCTCTCAAACGAACCACAAACACTTGGGCTCTGAACTTGTTTAGCCTACCAAAACTTCCAACGTACACAGCCTCTCCTGCTCAATCTGGCCAGAGCTCAACACCGAAATTGCGAATGTCCAGCGATTGCTCCTACACTAAAGGTGCCAGCCCTGAAAGCTCTTGCTGGTCCTCATCTCCCACTGGTAACCTCTCAAACGAACCACAAACACTTGGGCTCTGAACTTGTTTAGCCTACTAAAACTTCCAACGTACACAGCCTCTCCTGCTCAACCTGGCCAGAGCTCAACACCGAAATTGCGAACGTCCGGCGATTGCTCCTACACTAAAGGTGCCAGCCCTGAAAGCTCTTGCTGCTCCTCATCTCCCACTGGTAACCTCTCAAACGAACCACAAACACTTGGGCTCTGAACTTGTTTAGCCTGCTAAAACTTCCAACGTACACTCCCTCTCCTGCTCAATCTGGCCAGAGCTCAACACCGAAATTGCGAACGTCCAGCGATTGCTCCTACACTAAAGGTGCCAGCCCTGAAAGCTCTTGCTGGTCCTCATCTCCCACTGGTAACCTCTCAAACGAACCACAAACACTTGGGCTCTGAACTTGTTTAGCCTACTAAAACTTCCAACGTACACAGCCTCTCCTGCTCAATCTGGCCAGAGCTCAACGCCGAAATTGCGAACGTCCGGCGATTGCTCCTACACGAAAGGTGCCAGCCCTGAAAGCTCTTGCTGGTCCTCATCTCCCACTGGTAACCTCTCAAACGAACCACAAACACTTGGGCTCTGAACTTGTTTAGCCTACGAAAACTTCCAACGTACACAGCCTCTCCTGCTCAATCTGGCCAGAGCTCAACACCGAAATTGCGAACGTCCAGCGATTGCTCCTACACTAAAGGTGCCAGCCCTGAAAGCTCTTGCTGGTCCTCATCTCCCACTAGTAACCTCTCAAACGAACCACAAACACTTGGGCTCTGAACTTGTTTAGCCTACCAAAACTTCCAACGTACACTCCCTCTCCTGCTCAATCTGGCCAGAGCTCAACACCGAAATTGCGAACGTCCAGCGATTGCTCCTACACTAAAGGTGCCAGCCCTGAAAGCTCTTGCTGGTCCTCATCTCCCACTGGTAACCTCTCAAACGAACCACAAACACTTGGGCTCTGAACTTGTTTAGCCTACTAAAACTTCCAACGTACACTCCCTCTCCTGCTCAAACTGCCCGAAATTCAACACCGAAATTGCGAACGTCCGGCGATTGCTCCTACACTAAAGGTGCCAGCCCTGAAAGCTCTTGATGGTCCTCATCTCCCACTAGTAACCTCTCAAACGAACCACAAACACTTGGGCTCTGAACTTGTTTAGCCTACTAAAACTTCCAACGTACACTCCCTCTCCTGCTCAATCTGGCCAGAGCTCAACACCGAAATTGCGAACGTCCAGCGATTGCTCCTACACTAAAGGTGCCAGCCCTGAAAGCTCTTGCTGGTCCTCATCTCCCACTGGTAACCTCTCAAACGAACCACAAACACTTGGGCTCTGAACTTGTTTAGCCTACTAAAACTTCCAACGTACACAGCCTCTCCTGCTCAATCTGGCCAGAGCTCAACACCGAAGTTGCGAACGTCCAGCGATTGCTCCTACACTAAAGGTGCCAGCCCTGAAAGCTCTTGATGGTCCTCATCTCCCACTGGTAACCTCTCAAACGAACCACAAACACTTGGGCTCTGAACTTCTTTAGCCTACAAAAACCTCCAACGTACACTCCCTCTCCTGCTCAATCTGGCCAGAGCTCAACACCGAAATTGCGAACGTCCAGCGATTGCTCCTACACTAAAGGTGCCAGCCCTGAAAGCTCTTGCTGCTCCTCATCTCCCACTGGTACCCTCTCAAACGAACCACAAACACTTGGGCTCTGAACTTGTTTAGCCTGCTAAAACTTCCAACGTACACAGCCTCTCCTGCTCAATCTGGCCAGAGCTCAACACCAAAATTGCGAACGTCCAGCGATTGCTCCTACACTAAAGGTGCCAGCCCTGAAAGCTGTTGCTGGTCCTCATCTCCCACTGGTAACCTCTCAAACGAACCACAAACACTTGGGCTCTGAACTTGTTTAGCCTACCAAAACTTCCAACGTACACAGCCTCTCCTGCTCAATCTGGCCAGAGCTCAACACCGAAATTGCGAATGTCCAGCGATTGCTCCTACACTAAAGGTGCCAGCCCTGAAAGCTCTTGCTGGTCCTCATCTCCCACTGGTAACCTCTCAAACGAACCACAAACACTTGGGCTCTGAACTTGTTTAGCCTACTAAAACTTCCAACGTACACAGCCTCTCCTGCTCAATCTGGCCAGAGCTCAACACCGAAATTGCGAACGTCCGGCGATTGCTCCTACACTAAAGGTGCCAGCCCTGAAAGCTCTTGCTGGTCCTCATCTCCCACTGGTAACCTCTCAAACGAACCACAAACACTTGGGCTCTGAACTTGTTTAGCCTACAAAAACTTCCAACGTACACAGCCTCTCCTGCTCAATCTGGCCAGAGCTCAACACCGAAATTGCGAACGTCCAGCGATTGCTCCTACACTAAAGGTGCCAGCCCTGAAAGCTCTTGCTGCTCCTCATCTCCCACTGGTACCCTCTCAAACGAACCACAAACACTTGGGCTCTGAACTTGTTTAGCCTGCTAAAACTTCCAACGTACACAGCCTCTCCTGCTCAATCTGGCCAGAGCTCAACACCGAAATTGCGAACGACCAAGGATTGCTCCTACACTAAAGGTGCCAGCCCTGAAAGCTCTTGCTGGTCCTCATCTCCCACTGGTAACCTCTCAAACGAACCACAAACACTTGGGCTCTGAACTTGTTTAGCCTACGAAAACTTCCAACGTACACAGCCTCTCCTGCTCAATCTGGCCAGAGCTCAACACCGAAATTGCGAACGTCCGGCGATTGCTCCTACACTAAAGGTGCCAGCCCTGAAAGCTCTTGCTGGTCCTCATCTCCCACTGGTAACCTCTCAAACGAACCACAAACACTTGGGCTCTGAACTTGTTTAGCCTACTAAAACCTCCAACGTACACTCCCTCTCCTGCTCATTCTGGCCAGAGCTCAACACCGAAATTGCGAACGTCCAGCGATTGCTCCTACACGAAAGGTGCCAGCCCTGAAAGCTCTTGCTGGTCCTCATCTCCCACTGGTAACCTCTCAAACGAACCACAAACACTTGGGCTCTGAACTTGTTTAGCCTACGAAAACTTCCAACGTACACAGCCTCTCCTGCTCAATCTGGCCAGAGCTCAACACCGAAATTGCGAACGTCCAGCGATTGCTCCTACACTAAAGGTGCCAGCCCTGAAAGCTCTTGCTGGTCCTCATCTCCCACTGGTAACCTCTCAAACGAACCACAAACACTTGGGCTCTGAACTTGTTTAGCCTACTAAAACTTCCAACGTACACAGCCTCTCCTGCTCAATCTGGCCAGAGCTCAACACCGAAATTGCGAACGTTCAGCGATTGCTCCTACACTAAAGGTGCCAGCCCTGAAAGCTCTTGCTGGTCCTCATCTCCCACTAGTAACCTCTCAAACGAACCACAAACACTTGGGCTCTGAACTTGTTTAGCCTACAAAAACTTCCAACGTACACTCCCTCTCCTGCTCAATCTGGCCAGAGCTCAACACCGAAATTGCGAACGTCCAGCGATTGCTCCTACACTAAAGGTGCCAGCCCTGAAAGCTCTTGCTGGTCCTCATCTCCCACTAGTAACCTCTCAAACGAACCACAAACACTTGGGCTCTGAACTTGTTTAGCCTACTAAAACTTCCAACGTACACAGCCTCTCCTGCTCAATCTGGCCAGAGCTCAACACCGAAATTGCGAACGTCCGGCGATTGCTCCTACACTAAAGGTGCCAGCCCTGAAAGCTCTTGCTGGTCCTCATCTCCCACTGGTAACCTCTCAAACGAACCACAAACACTTGGGCTCTGAACTTGTTTAGCCTACAAAAACTTCCAACGTACACTCCCTCTCCTGCTCAATCTGGCCAGAGCTCAACACCGAAATTGCGAACGTCCAGCGATTGCTCCTACACTAAAGGTGCCAGCCCTGAAAGCTCTTGCTGGTCCTCATCTCCCACTGGTACCCTCTCAAACGAACCACAAACACTTGGGCTCTGAACTTGTTTAGCCTACTAAAACTTCCAACGTACACAGCCTCTCCTGCTCAATCTGGCCAAAATTCAACACCGAAGTTGCGAACGTCCGGCGATTGCTCCTACACTAAAGGTGCCAGCCCTGAAAGCTCTTGCTGGTCCTCATCTTCCACTGGTAACCTCTCAAACGAACCACAAACACTTGGGCTCTGAACTCTGAACTTGTTTAGCCTACAAAGACTTCCAACGTACACAGCCTCTCCTGCTCAATCTGGCCAGAGCTCAACACCGAAATTGCGAACGTCCAGCGATTGCTCCTACACTAAAGGTGCCAGCCCTGAAAGCTCTTGCTGGTCCTCATCTCCCACTAGTAACCTCTCAAACGAACCACAAACACTTGGGCTCTGAACTTGTTTAGCCTACGAAAACTTCCAACGTACACAGCCTCTCCTGCTCAACCTGGCCAAAATTCAACACCGAAGTTGCGAACGTCCGGCGATTGCTCCTACACTAAAGGTGCCAGCCCTGAAAGCTCTTGCTGGTCCTCATCTCCCACTGGTAACCTCTCAAACGAAGCACAAACACTTGGGCTCTGAACTTGTTTAGCCTACTAAAACTTCCAACGTACACAGCCTCTCCTGCTCAATCTGGCCAGAGCTCAACACCGAAATTGCGAACGTCCAGCGATTGCTCCTACACTAAAGGTGCCAGCCCTGAAAGCTCTTGCTGGTCCTCATCTCCCACTAGTAACCTCTCAAACGAACCACAAACACTTGGGCTCTGAACTTGTTTAGCCTACTAAAACTTCCAACGTACACAGCCTCTCCTGCTCAACCTGGCCAGAGCTCAACACCGAAATTGCGAACGTCCAGCGATTGCTCCTACACTAAAGGTGCCAGCCCTGAAAGCTCTTGCTGGTCCTCATCTCCCACTGGTAACCTCTCAAAGGAACCACAAACACTTGGGCTCTGAACTTGTTTAGCCTACCAAAATTTCCAACGTACACAGCCTCTCCTGCTCAATCTGGCCAGAGCTCAACACCGAAATTGCGAACGTCCAGCGATTGCTCCTACACTAAAGGTGCCAGCCCTGAAAGCTCTTGCTGGTCCTCATCTCCCACTGGTAACCTCTCAAACGAACCACAAACACTTGGGCTCTGAACTTGTTTAGCCTACCAAAACTTCCAACGTACACAGCCTCTCCTGCTCAATCTGGCCAGAGCTCAACACCGAAATTGCGAACGTCCGGCGATTGCTCCTACACTAAAGGTGCCAGCCCTGAAAGCTCTAGCTGGTCCTCATCTCCTACTGGTAACCTCTCAAACGAACCACAAGCACTTGGGCTCTGAACTTGTTTAGCCTACTAAAACTTCCAACGTACACTCCCTCTCCTGCTCAAACTGCCCGAAATTCAACACCGAAATTGCGAACGTCCGGCGATTGCTCCTACACTAAAGGTGCCAGCCCTGAAAGCTCTTGATGGTCCTCATCTCCCACTAGTAACCTCTCAAACGAAGCACAAACACTTGGGCTCTGAACTTGTTTAGTCTACTAAAACTTCCAACGTACACTCCCTCTCCTGCTCAATCTGGCCAGAGCTCAACACCGAAATTGCGAACGTCCAGCGATTGCTCCTACACTAAAGGTGCCAGCCCTGAAAGCTCTTGCTGGTCCTCATCTCCCACTGGTAACCTCTCAAACGAACCACAAACACTTGGGCTCTGAACTTGTTTAGCCTACTAAAACTTCCAACGTACACAGCCTCTCCTGCTCAATCTGGCCAGAGCTCAACACCGAAATTGCGAACGTCCAGCGATTGCTCCTACACTAAAGGTGCCAGCCCTGAAAGCTCTTGCTGGTCCTCATCTCCCACTGGTAACCTCTCAAACGAACCACAAACACTTGGGCTCTGAACTTGTTTAGCCTACTAAAACTTCCAACGTACACAGCCTCTCCTGCTCAATCTGGCCAGAGCTCAACACCGAAATTGCGAACGTCCAGCGATTGCTCCTACACTAAAGGTGCCAGCCCTGAAAGCTCTTGCTGCTCCTCATCTCCCACTGGTACCCTCTCAAACGAACCACAAACACTTGGGCTCTGAACTTGTTTAGCCTACGAAAACTTCCAACGTACACAGCCTCTCCTGCTCAACCTGGCCAAAATTCAACACCGAAGTTGCGAACGTCCGGCGATTGCTCCTACACTAAAGGTGCCAGCCCTGAAAGCTCTTGCTGGTCCTCATCTCCCACTGGTAACCTCTCAAACGAACCACAAACACTTGGGCTCTGAACTTGTTTAGCCTACGAAAACTTCCAACGTACACAGCCTCTCCTGCTCAATCTGGCCAGAGCTCAACACCGAAATTGCGAACGTCCAGCGATTGCTCCTACACTAAAGGTGCCAGCCCTGAAAGCTCTTGCTGGTCCTCATCTCCCACTAGTAACCTCTCAAACGAACCACAAACACTTGGGCTCTGAACTTGTTTAGCCTACCAAAACTTCCAACGTACACTCCCTCTCCTGCTCAATCTGGCCAGAGCTCAACACCGAAATTGCGAACGTCCAGCGATTGCTCCTACACTAAAGGTGCCAGCCCTGAAAGCTCTTGCTGGTCCTCATCTCCCACTGGTAACCTCTCAAACGAACCACAAACACTTGGGCTCTGAACTTGTTTAGCCTACTAAAACTTCCAACGTACACTCCCTCTCCTGCTCAAACTGCCCGAAATTCAACACCGAAATTGCGAACGTCCGGCGATTGCTCCTACACTAAAGGTGCCAGCCCTGAAAGCTCTTGATGGTCCTCATCTCCCACTAGTAACCTCTCAAACGAACCACAAACACTTGGGCTCTGAACTTGTTTAGCCTACTAAAACTTCCAACGTACACTCCCTCTCCTGCTCAATCTGGCCAGAGCTCAACACCGAAATTGCGAACGTCCAGCGATTGCTCCTACACTAAAGGTGCCAGCCCTGAAAGCTCTTGCTGGTCCTCATCTCCCACTGGTAACCTCTCAAACGAACCACAAACACTTGGGCTCTGAACTTGTTTAGCCTACTAAAACTTCCAACGTACACAGCCTCTCCTGCTCAATCTGGCCAGAGCTCAACACCGAAGTTGCGAACGTCCAGCGATTGCTCCTACACTAAAGGTGCCAGCCCTGAAAGCTCTTGATGGTCCTCATCTCCCACTGGTAACCTCTCAAACGAACCACAAACACTTGGGCTCTGAACTTCTTTAGCCTACAAAAACCTCCAACGTACACTCCCTCTCCTGCTCAATCTGGCCAGAGCTCAACACCGAAATTGCGAACGTCCAGCGATTGCTCCTACACTAAAGGTGCCAGCCCTGAAAGCTCTTGCTGCTCCTCATCTCCCACTGGTACCCTCTCAAACGAACCACAAACACTTGGGCTCTGAACTTGTTTAGCCTGCTAAAACTTCCAACGTACACAGCCTCTCCTGCTCAATCTGGCCAGAGCTCAACACCAAAATTGCGAACGTCCAGCGATTGCTCCTACACTAAAGGTGCCAGCCCTGAAAGCTGTTGCTGGTCCTCATCTCCCACTGGTAACCTCTCAAACGAACCACAAACACTTGGGCTCTGAACTTGTTTAGCCTACCAAAACTTCCAACGTACACAGCCTCTCCTGCTCAATCTGGCCAGAGCTCAACACCGAAATTGCGAATGTCCAGCGATTGCTCCTACACTAAAGGTGCCAGCCCTGAAAGCTCTTGCTGGTCCTCATCTCCCACTGGTAACCTCTCAAACGAACCACAAACACTTGGGCTCTGAACTTGTTTAGCCTACTAAAACTTCCAACGTACACAGCCTCTCCTGCTCAATCTGGCCAGAGCTCAACACCGAAATTGCGAACGTCCAGCGATTGCTCCTACACTAAAGGTGCCAGCCCTGAAAGCTCTTGCTGGTCCTCATCTCCCACTGGTAACCTCTCAAACGAACCACAAACACTTGGGCTCTGAACTTGTTTAGCCTACAAAAACTTCCAACGTACACAGCCTCTCCTGCTCAATCTGGCCAGAGCTCAACACCGAAATTGCGAACGTCCAGCGATTGCTCCTACACTAAAGGTGCCAGCCCTGAAAGCTCTTGCTGCTCCTCATCTCCCACTGGTAACCTCTCAAACGAACCACAAACACTTGGGCTCTGAACTTGTTTAGCCTGCTAAAACTTCCAACGTACACAGCCTCTCCTGCTCAATCTGGCCAGAGCTCAACACCGAAATTGCGAACGTCCGGCGATTGCTCCTACACTAAAGGTGCCAGTCCTGAAAGCTCTTGCTGGTCCTCATCTCCCACTGGTAACCTCTCAAACGAACCACAAACACTTGGGCTCTGAACTTGTTTAGCCTACTAAAACCTCCAACGTACACTCCCTCTCCTGCTCAATCTGGCCAGAGCTCAACACCGAAATTGCGAACGTCCAGCGATTGCTCCTACACGAAAGGTGCCAGCCCTGAAAGCTCTTGCTGGTCCTCATCTCCCACTGGTAACCTCTCAAACGAACCACAAACACTTGGGCTCTGAACTTGTTTAGCCTACGAAAACTTCCAACGTACACAGCCTCTCCTGCTCAATCTGGCCAGAGCTCAACACCGAAATTGCGAACGTCCAGCGATTGCTCCTACACTAAAGGTGCCAGCCCTGAAAGCTCTTGCTGGTCCTCATCTCCCACTGGTAACCTCTCAAACGAACCACAAACACTTGGGCTCTGAACTTGTTTAGCCTACTAAAACTTCCAACGTACACAGCCTCTCCTGCTCAATCTGGCCAGAGCTCAACACCGAAATTGCGAACGTTCAGCGATTGCTCCTACACTAAAGGTGCCAGCCCTGAAAGCTCTTGCTGGTCCTCATCTCCCACTAGTAACCTCTCAAACGAACCACAAACACTTGGGCTCTGAACTTGTTTAGCCTACAAAAACTTCCAACGTACACTCCCTCTCCTGCTCAATCTGGCCAGAGCTCAACACCGAAATTGCGAACGTCCAGCGATTGCTCCTACACTAAAGGTGCCAGCCCTGAAAGCTCTTGCTGGTCCTCATCTCCCACTAGTAACCTCTCAAACGAACCACAAACACTTGGGCTCTGAACTTGTTTAGCCTACTAAAACTTCCAACGTACACAGCCTCTCCTGCTCAATCTGGCCAGAGCTCAACACCGAAATTGCGAACGTCCGGCGATTGCTCCTACACTAAAGGTGCCAGCCCTGAAAGCTCTTGCTGGTCCTCATCTCCCACTGGTAACCTCTCAAACGAACCACAAACACTTGGGCTCTGAACTTGTTTAGCCTACAAAAACTTCCAACGTACACTCCCTCTCCTGCTCAATCTGGCCAGAGCTCAACACCGAAATTGCGAACGTCCAGCGATTGCTCCTACACTAAAGGTGCCAGCCCTGAAAGCTCTTGCTGGTCCTCATCTCCCACTGGTACCCTCTCAAACGAACCACAAACACTTGGGCTCTGAACTTGTTTAGCCTACTAAAACTTCCAACGTACACAGCCTCTCCTGCTCAATCTGGCCAAAATTCAACACCGAAGTTGCGAACGTCCAGCGATTGCTCCTACACTAAAGGTGCCAGCCCTGAAAGCTCTTGCTGGTCCTCATCTTCCACTGGTAACCTCTCAAACGAACCACAAACACTTGGGCTCTGAACTTGTTTAGCCTACAAAGACTTCCAACGTACACAGCCTCTCCTGCTCAATCTGGCCAGAGCTCAACACCGAAATTGCGAACGTCCAGCGATTGCTCCTACACTAAAGGTGCCAGCCCTGAAAGCTCTTGCTGGTCCTCATCTCCCACTAGTAACCTCTCAAACGAACCACAAACACTTGGGCTCTGAACTTGTTTAGCCTACGAAAACTTCCAACGTACACAGCCTCTCCTGCTCAATCTGGCCAGAGCTCAACACCGAAATTGCGAACGTCCAGCGATTGCTCCTACACTAAAGGTGCCAGCCCTGAAAGCTCTTGCTGGTCCTCATCTCCCACTGGTACCCTCTCAAACGAACCACAAACACTTGGGCTCTGAACTTGTTTAGCCTACGAAAACTTCCAACGTACACAGCCTCTCCTGCTCAACCTGGCCAAAATTCAACACCGAAGTTGCGAACGTCCGGCGATTGCTCCTACACTAAAGGTGCCAGCCCTGAAAGCTCTTGCTGGTCCTCATCTCCCACTGGTAACCTCTCAAACGAACCACAAACACTTGGGCTCTGAACTTGTTTAGCCTACTAAAACTTCCAACGTACACAGCCTCTCCTGCTCAATCTGGCCAGAGCTCAACACCGAAATTGCGAACGTCCAGCGATTGCTCCTACACTAAAGGTGCCAGCCCTGAAAGCTCTTGCTGGTCCTCATCTCCCACTAGTAACCTCTCAAACGAACCACAAACACTTGGGCTCTGAACTTGTTTAGCCTACTAAAACTTCCAACGTACACAGCCTCTCCTGCTCAACCTGGCCAGAGCTCAACACCGAAATTGCGAACGTCCAGCGATTGCTCCTACACTAAAGGTGCCAGCCCTGAAAGCTCTTGCTGGTCCTCATCTCCCACTGGTAACCTCTCAAAGGAACCACAAACACTTGGGCTCTGAACTTGTTTAGCCTACCAAAATTTCCAACGTACACAGCCTCTCCTGCTCAATCTGGCCAGAGCTCAACACCGAAATTGCGAACGTCCAGCGATTGCTCCTACACTAAAGGTGCCAGCCCTGAAAGCTCTTGCTGGTCCTCATCTCCCACTGGTAACCTCTCAAACGAACCACAAACACTTGGGCTCTGAACTTGTTTAGCCTACCAAAACTTCCAACGTACACAGCCTCTCCTGCTCAATCTGGCCAGAGCTCAACACCGAAATTGCGAACGTCCGGCGATTGCTCCTACACTAAAGGTGCCAGCCCTGAAAGCTCTAGCTGGTCCTCATCTCCTACTGGTAACCTCTCAAACGAACCACAAGCACTTGGGCTCTGAACTTGTTTAGCCTACTAAAACTTCCAACGTACACTCCCTCTCCTGCTCAAACTGCCCGAAATTCAACACCGAAATTGCGAACGTCCGGCGATTGCTCCTACACTAAAGGTGCCAGCCCTGAAAGCTCTTGATGGTCCTCATCTCCCACTAGTAACCTCTCAAACGAAGCACAAACACTTGGGCTCTGAACTTGTTTAGTCTACTAAAACTTCCAACGTACACTCCCTCTCCTGCTCAATCTGGCCAGAGCTCAACACCGAAATTGCGAACGTCCAGCGATTGCTCCTACACTAAAGGTGCCAGCCCTGAAAGCTCTTGCTGGTCCTCATCTCCCACTGGTAACCTCTCAAACGAACCACAAACACTTGGGCTCTGAACTTGTTTAGCCTACTAAAACTTCCAACGTACACAGCCTCTCCTGCTCAATCTGGCCAGAGCTCAACACCGAAATTGCGAACGTCCAGCGATTGCTCCTACACTAAAGGTGCCAGCCCTGAAAGCTCTTGCTGGTCCTCATCTCCCACTGGTAACCTCTCAAACGAACCACAAACACTTGGGCTCTGAACTTGTTTAGCCTACTAAAACTTCCAACGTACACAGCCTCTCCTGCTCAATCTGGCCAGAGCTCAACACCGAAATTGCGAACGTCCAGCGATTGCTCCTACACTAAAGGTGCCAGCCCTGAAAGCTGTTGCTGGTCCTCATCTCCCACTGGTAACCTCTCAAACGAACCACAAACACTTGGGCTCTGAACTTGTTTAGCCTACTAAAACTTCCAACGTACACAGCCTCTCCTGCTCAATCTGGACAGAGCTCAACACCGAAATTGCGAACGTCCGGCGATTGCTCCTACACTAAAGGTGCCAGCCCTGAAAGCTCTTGCTGGTCCTCATCTCCCACTGGTACCCTCTCAAACGAACCACAAACACTTGGGCTCTGAACTTGTTTAGCCTACGAAAACTTCCAACGTACACAGCCTCTCCTGCTCAATCTGGCCAGAGCTCAACACCGAAGTTGCGAACGTCCAGCGATTGCTCCTACACTAAAGGTGCCAGCCCTGAAAGCTCTTGCTGGTCCTCATCTCCCACTGGTAACCTCTCAAACGAACCACAAACACTTGGGCTCTGAACTTGTTTAGCCTACTAAAACTTCCAACGTACACAGCCTCTCCTGCTCAATCTGGCCAGAGCTCAACACCGAAATTGCGAACGTCCAGCGATTGCTCCTACACTAAAGGTGCCAGCCCTGAAAGCTCTTGATGGTCCTCATCTCCCACTAGTAACCTCTCAAACGAACCACAAACACTTGGGCTCTGAACTTGTTTAGCCTGCTAAAACTTCCAACGTACACTCCCTCTCCTGCTCAATCTGGCCAGAGCTCAACACCGAAATTGCGAACGTCCAGCGATTGCTCCTACACTAAAGGTGCCAGCCCTGAAAGCTCTTGCTGGTCCTCATCTCCCACTGGTAACCTCTCAAACGAACCACAAACACTTGGGCTCTGAACTTGTTTAGCCTACTAAAACTTCCAACGTACACTCCTCTCCTGCTCAATCTGGCCAGAGCTCAACACCGAAATTGCGAACGTCCAGCGATTGCTCCTACACTAAAGGTGCCAGCCCTGAAAGCTCTTGCTGCTCCTCATCTCCCACTGGTAACCTCTCAAACGAACCACAAACACTTGGGCTCTGAACTTGTTTAGCCTACTAAAACTTCCAACGTACACATCCTCTCCTGCTCAATCTGGCCAGAGCTCAACACCGAAATTGCGAACGTCCAGCGATTGCTCCTACACTAAAGATGCCAGCCCTGAAAGCTCTTGCTGGTCCTCGTCTCCCACTAGTAACCTGTCAAACGAACCACAAACACTTGAGCTCTGAACTTGTTTAGCCTACTAAAAGTTCCAACGTACACAGCCTCTCCTGCTCAATCTGGCCAGAGCTCAATACCGAAATTGCGAACGTCCAGCGATTGCTCCTACACTAAAGGTGCCAGCCCTGAAAGCTCTTGCTGGTCCTCATCTCCCACTGGTAACCTCTCAAACGAACCACAAACACTTGGGCTCTGAACTTGTTTAGCCTACCAAAACTTCCAACGTACACAGCCTCTCCTGCTCAATCTGGCCAGAGCTCAACACCGAAATTGCGAACGTCCAGCGATTGCTCCTACACTAAAGGTGCCAGCCCTGAAAGCTCTTGCTGCTCCTCATCTCCCACTGGTAACCTCTCAAACGAACCACAAACACTTGGGCTCTGAACTTGTTTAGCCTACTAAAACTTCCAACGTACACAGCCTCTCCTGGTCAATCTGCCCGAAATTCAACACCGAAATTGCGAACGTCCAGCGATTGCTCCTACACTAAAGGTGCCAGCCCTGAAAGCTGTTGCTGGTCCTCATCTCCCACTGGTAACCTCTCAAACGAACCACAAACACTTGGGCTCTGAACTTGTTTAGCCTACTAAAACTTCCAACGTACACAGCCTCTCCTGCTCAATCTGGCCAGAGCTCAACACCGAAATTGCGAACGTCCGGCGATTGCTCCTACACTAAAGGTGCCAGCCCTGAAAGCTCTTGCTGGTCCTCATCTCCCACTGGTAACCTCTCAAACGAACCACAAACACTTGGGCTCTGAACTTGTTTAGCCTACGAAAACTTCCAACGTACACAGCCTCTCCTGCTCAATCTGGACAGAGCTCAACACCGAAGTTGCGAACGTCCAGCGATTGCTCCTACACTAAAGGTGCCAGCCCTGAAAGCTCTTGCTGGTCCTCATCTCCCACTGGTAACCTCTCAAACGAACCACAAACACTTGGGCTCTGAACTTGTTTAGCCTACAAAAACTTCCAACGTACACAGCCTCTCCTGCTCAATCTGGCCAGAGCTCAACACCGAAATTGCGAACGTCCGGCGATTGCTCCTACACTAAAGGTGCCAGCCCTGAAAGCTCTTGCTGGTCCTCATCTCCCACTGGTAACATCTCAAACGAACCACAAACACTTGGGCTCTGAACTTGTTTAGCCTACTAAAACTTCCAACGTACACTCCCTCTCCTGCTCAATCTGGCCAGAGCTCAACACCGAAATTGCGAACGTCCAGCGATTGCTCCTACACTAAAGGTGCCAGCCCTGAAAGCTCTTGCTGATCCTCATCTTCCACTGGTAACCTCTCAAACGAACCACAAACACTTGGGCTCTGAACTTGTTTAGCCTACTAAAACTTCCAACGTACACAGCCTCTCCTGCTCAATCTGGCCAGAGCTCAACACCGAAATTGCGAATGTCCAGCGATTGCTCCTACACTAAAGGTGCCAGCCCTGAAAGCTCTTGCTGGTCCTCATCTCCCACTGGTACCCTCTCAAACGAACCACAAACACTTGGGCTCTGAACTTGTTTAGCCTACTAAAACTTCCAACGTACACAGCCTCTCCTGCTCAATCTGGCCAGAGCTCAACACCGAAATTGCGAACGTCCAGCGATTGCTCCTACACTAAAGGTGCCAGCCCTGAAAGCTCTTGCTGGTCCTCATCTCCCACTGGTAACCTCTCAAACGAACCACAAACACTTGGGCTCTGAAGTGTTTAGCCTACCAAAACTTCCAACGTACACAGCCTCTCCTGCTCAATCTGGCCAGAGCTCAACACCGAAATTGCGAACGTCCAGCGATTGCTCCTACACTAAAGGTGCCAGCCCTGAAAGCTCTTGCTGCTCCTCATCTCCCACTGGTAACCTCTCAAACGAACCACAAACACTTGGGCTCTGAACTTGTTTAGCCTACTAAAACTTCCAACGTACACTCCCTCTCCTGCTCAATCTGGCCAGAGCTCAACACCGAAATTGCGAACGTCCAGCGATTGCTCCTACACTAAAGGTGCCAGCCCTGAAAGCTCTTGCTGGTCCTCATCTCCCACTGGTAACCTCTCAAACGAACCACAAACACTTGGGCTCTGAACTTGTTTAGCCTACTAAAACTTCCAACGTACACATCCTCTCCTGCTCAATCTGGCCAGAGCTCAACACCGAAATTGCGAACGTCCAGCGATTGCTCCTACACTAAAGATGCCAGCCCTGAAAGCTCTTGCTGGTCCTCGTCTCCCACTAGTAACCTCTCAAACGAACCACAAACACTTGGGCTCTGAACTTGTTTAGCCTACTAAAACTTCCAACGTACACAGCCTCTCCTGCTCAATCTGGCCAGAGCTCAACACCGAAATTGCGAACGTCCAGCGATTGCTCCTACACTAAAGGTGCCAGCCCTGAAAGCTCTTGCTGGTCCTACATCTCCCACTGGTACCCTCTCAAACGAACCACAAACACTTGGGCTCTGAACTTGTTTAGCCTACGAAAACTTCCAACGTACACAGCCTCTCCTGCTCAACCTGGCCAAAATTCAACACCGAAGTTGCGAACGTCCGGCGATTGCTCCTACACTAAAGGTGCCAGCCCTGAAAGCTCTTGCTGGTCCTCATCTCCCACTGGTACCCTCTCAAACGAACCACAAACACTTGGGCTCTGAACTTGTTTAGCCTACTAAAACTTCCAACGTACACAGCCTCTCCTGCTCAATCTGGCCAAAATTCAACACCGAAGTTGCGAACGTCCGGCGATTGCTCCTACACTAAAGGTGCCAGCCCTGAAAGCTCTTGCTGGTCCTCATCTTCCACTGGTAACCTCTCAAACGAACCACAAACACTTGGGCTCTGAACTTGTTTAGCCTACAAAGACTTCCAACGTACACAGCCTCTCCTGCTCAATCTGGCCAGAGCTCAACACCGAAATTGCGAACGTCCAGCGATTGCTCCTACACTAAAGGTGCCAGCCCTGAAAGCTCTTGCTGGTCCTCATCTCCCACTAGTAACCTCTCAAACGAACCACAAACACTTGGGCTCTGAACTTGTTTAGCCTACTAAAACTTCCAACGTACACAGCCTCTCCTGCTCAATCTGGCCAGAGCTCAACACCGAAATTGCGAACGTCCAGCGATTGCTCCTACACTAAAGGTGCCAGCCCTGAAAGCTCTTGCTGGTCCTCATCTCCCACTGGTACCCTCTCAAACGAACCACAAACACTTGGGCTCTGAACTTGTTTAGCCTACGAAAACTTCCAACGTACACAGCCTCTCCTGCTCAACCTGGCCAAAATTCAACACCGAAGTTGCGAACGTCCGGCGATTGCTCCTACACTAAAGGTGCCAGCCCTGAAAGCTCTTGCTGGTCCTCATCTCCCACTGGTAACCTCTCAAACGAACCACAAACACTTGGGCTCTGAACTTGTTTAGCCTACTAAAACTTCCAACGTACACAGCCTCTCCTGCTCAATCTGGCCAGAGCTCAACACCGAAATTGCGAACGTCCAGCGATTGCTCCTACACTAAAGGTGCCAGCCCTGAAAGCTCTTGCTGGTCCTCATCTCCCACTAGTAACCTCTCAAACGAACCACAAACACTTGGGCTCTGAACTTGTTTAGCCTACTAAAACTTCCAACGTACACAGCCTCTCCTGCTCAACCTGGCCAGAGCTCAACACCGAAATTGCGAACGTCCAGCGATTGCTCCTACACTAAAGGTGCCAGCCCTGAAAGCTCTTGCTGGTCCTCATCTCCCACTGGTAACCTCTCAAAGGAACCACAAACACTTGGGCTCTGAACTTGTTTAGCCTACCAAAATTTCCAACGTACACAGCCTCTCCTGCTCAATCTGGCCAGAGCTCAACACCGAAATTGCGAACGTCCAGCGATTGCTCCTACACTAAAGGTGCCAGCCCTGAAAGCTCTTGCTGGTCCTCATCTCCCACTGGTAACCTCTCAAACGAACCACAAACACTTGGGCTCTGAACTTGTTTAGCCTACCAAAACTTCCAACGTACACAGCCTCTCCTGCTCAATCTGGCCAGAGCTCAACACCGAAATTGCGAACGTCCGGCGATTGCTCCTACACTAAAGGTGCCAGCCCTGAAAGCTCTAGCTGGTCCTCATCTCCTACTGGTAACCTCTCAAACGAACCACAAGCACTTGGGCTCTGAACTTGTTTAGCCTACTAAAACTTCCAACGTACACTCCCTCTCCTGCTCAAACTGCCCGAAATTCAACACCGAAATTGCGAACGTCCGGCGATTGCTCCTACACTAAAGGTGCCAGCCCTGAAAGCTCTTGATGGTCCTCATCTCCCACTAGTAACCTCTCAAACGAAGCACAAACACTTGGGCTCTGAACTTGTTTAGTCTACTAAAACTTCCAACGTACACTCCCTCTCCTGCTCAATCTGGCCAGAGCTCAACACCGAAATTGCGAACGTCCAGCGATTGCTCCTACACTAAAGGTGCCAGCCCTGAAAGCTCTTGCTGGTCCTCATCTCCCACTGGTAACCTCTCAAACGAACCACAAACACTTGGGCTCTGAACTTGTTTAGCCTACTAAAACTTCCAACGTACACAGCCTCTCCTGCTCAATCTGGCCAGAGCTCAACACCGAAATTGCGAACGTCCAGCGATTGCTCCTACACTAAAGGTGCCAGCCCTGAAAGCTCTTGCTGGTCCTCATCTCCCACTGGTAACCTCTCAAACGAACCACAAACACTTGGGCTCTGAACTTGTTTAGCCTACTAAAACTTCCAACGTACACAGCCTCTCCTGCTCAATCTGGCCAGAGCTCAACACCGAAATTGCGAACGTCCAGCGATTGCTCCTACACTAAAGGTGCCAGCCCTGAAAGCTGTTGCTGGTCCTCATCTCCCACTGGTAACCTCTCAAACGAACCACAAACACTTGGGCTCTGAACTTGTTTAGCCTACTAAAACTTCCAACGTACACTCCCTCTCCTGCTCAATCTGGACAGAGCTCAACACCGAAATTGCGAACGTCCGGCGATTGCTCCTACACTAAAGGTGCCAGCCCTGAAAGCTCTTGCTGGTCCTCATCTCCCACTGGTACCCTCTCAAACGAACCACAAACACTTGGGCTCTGAACTTGTTTAGCCTACGAAAACTTCCAACGTACACAGCCTCTCCTGCTCAATCTGGCCAGAGCTCAACACCGAAGTTGCGAACGTCCAGCGATTGCTCCTACACTAAAGGTGCCAGCCCTGAAAGCTCTTGCTGCTCCTCATCTCCCACTGGTAACCTCTCAAACGAACCACAAACACTTGGGCTCTGAACTTGTTTAGCCTACTAAAACTTCCAACGTACACAGCCTCTCCTGCTCAATCTGGCCAGAGCTCAACACCGAAATTGCGAACGTCCAGCGATTGCTCCTACACTAAAGGTGCCAGCCCTGAAAGCTCTTGCTGCTCCTCATCTCCCACTAGTAACCTCTCAAACGAACCACAAACACTTGGGCTCTGAACTTGTTTAGCCTGCTAAAACTTCCAACGTACACTCCCTCTCCTGCTCAATCTGGCCAGAGCTCAACACCGAAATTGCGAACGTCCAGCGATTGCTCCTACACTAAAGGTGCCAGCCCTGAAAGCTCTTGCTGGTCCTCATCTCCCACTGGTAACCTCTCAAACGAACCACAAACACTTGGGCTCTGAACTTGTTTAGCCTACTAAAACTTCCAACGTACACTCCCTCTCCTGCTCAATCTGGCCAGAGCTCAACACCGAAATTGCGAACGTCCAGCGATTGCTCCTACACTAAAGGTGCCAGCCCCGAAAGCTCTTGCTGCTCCTCATCTCCCACTGGTAACCTCTCAAACGAACCACAAACACTTGGGCTCTGAACTTGTTTAGCCTACTAAAACTTCCAACGTACACATCCTCTCCTGCTCAATCTGGCCAGAGCTCAACACCGAAATTGCGAACGTCCAGCGATTGCTCCTACACTAAAGATGCCAGCCCTGAAAGCTCTTGCTGGTCCTCGTCTCCCACTAGTAACCTGTCAAACGAACCACAAACACTTGAGCTCTGAACTTGTTTAGCCTACTAAAACTTCCAACGTACACAGCCTCTCCTGCTCAATCTGGCCAGAGCTCAATACCGAAATTGCGAACGTCCAGCGATTGCTCCTACACTAAAGGTGCCAGCCCTGAAAGCTCTTGCTGGTCCTCATCTCCCACTGGTAACCTCTCAAACGAACCACAAACACTTGGGCTCTGAACTTGTTTAGCCTACCAAAACTTCCAACGTACACAGCCTCTCCTGCTCAATCTGGCCAGAGCTCAACACCGAAATTGCGAACGTCCAGCGATTGCTCCTACACTAAAGGTGCCAGCCCTGAAAGCTCTTGCTGCTCCTCATCTCCCACTGGTAACCTCTCAAACGAACCACAAACACTTGGGCTCTGAACTTGTTTAGCCTACTAAAACTTCCAACGTACACAGCCTCTCCTGGTCAATCTGCCCGAAATTCAACACCGAAATTGCGAACGTCCAGCGATTGCTCCTACACTAAAGGTGCCAGCCCTGAAAGCTGTTGCTGGTCCTCATCTCCCACTGGTAACCTCTCAAACGAACCACAAACACTTGGGCTCTGAACTTGTTTAGCCTACTAAAACTTCCAACGTACACAGCCTCTCCTGCTCAATCTGGCCAGAGCTCAACACCGAAATTGCGAACGTCCGGCGATTGCTCCTACACTAAGGTGCCAGCCCTGAAAGCTCTTGCTGGTCCTCATCTCCCACTGGTAACCTCTCAACGAACCACAAACACTTGGGCTCTGAACTTGTTTAGCCTACGAAAACTTCCAACGTACACAGCCTCTCCTGCTCAATCTGGACAGAGCTCAACACCGAAGTTGCGAACGTCCAGCGATTGCTCCTACACTAAAGGTGCCAGCCCTGAAAGCTCTTGCTGGTCCTCATCTCCCACTGGTAACCTCTCAAACGAACCACAAACACTTGGGCTCTGAACTTGTTTAGCCTACAAAAACTTCCAACGTACACAGCCTCTCCTGCTCAATCTGGCCAGAGCTCAACACCGAAATTGCGAACGTCCGGCGATTGCTCCTACACTAAAGGTGCCAGCCCTGAAAGCTCTTGCTGGTCCTCATCTCCCACTGGTAACATCTCAAACGAACCACAAACACTTGGGCTCTGAACTTGTTTAGCCTACTAAAACTTCCAACGTACACTCCCTCTCCTGCTCAATCTGGCCAGAGCTCAACACCGAAATTGCGAACGTCCAGCGATTGCTCCTACACTAAAGGTGCCAGCCCTGAAAGCTCTTGCTGGTCCTCATCTCCCACTGGTAACCTCTCAAACGAACCACAAACACTTGGGCTCTGAAGTGTTTAGCCTACCAAAACTTCCAACGTACACAGCCTCTCCTGCTCAATCTGGCCAGAGCTCAACACCGAAATTGCGAACGTCCAGCGATTGCTCCTACACTAAAGGTGCCAGCCCTGAAAGCTCTTGCTGCTCCTCATCTCCCACTAGTAACCTCTCAAACGAACCACAAACACTTGGGCTCTGAACTTGTTTAGCCTGCTAAAACTTCCAACGTACACTCCCTCTCCTGCTCAATCTGGCCAGAGCTCAACACCGAAATTGCGAACGTCCAGCGATTGCTCCTACACTAAAGGTGCCAGCCCTGAAAGCTCTTGCTGCTCCTCATCTCCCACTGGTAACCTCTCAAACGAACCACAAACACTTGGGCTCTGAACTTGTTTAGCCTACTAAAACTTCCAACGTACACTCCCTCTCCTGCTCAATCTGGCCAGAGCTCAACACCGAAATTGCGAACGTCCAGCGATTGCTCCTACACTAAAGGTGCCAGCCCTGAAAGCTCTTGCTGGTCCTCATCTCCCACTGGTAACCTCTCAAACGAACCACAAACACTTGGGCTCTGAACTTGTTTAGCCTACTAAAACTTCCAACGTACACATCCTCTCCTGCTCAATCTGGCCAGAGCTCAACACCGAAATTGCGAACGTCCAGCGATTGCTCCTACACTAAAGATGCCAGCCCTGAAAGCTCTTGCTGGTCCTCGTCTCCCACTAGTAACCTCTCAAACGAACCACAAACACTTGGGCTCTGAACTTGTTTAGCCTACTAAAACTTCCAACGTACACAGCCTCTCCTGCTCAATCTGGCCAGAGCTCAACACCGAAATTGCGAACGTCCAGCGATTGCTCCTACACTAAAGGTGCCAGCCCTGAAAGCTCTTGCTGGTCCTCATCTCCCACTGGTACCCTCTCAAACGAACCACAAACACTTGGGCTCTGAACTTGTTTAGCCTACGAAAACTTCCAACGTACACAGCCTCTCCTGCTCAACCTGGCCAAAATTCAACACCGAAGTTGCGAACGTCCGGCGATTGCTCCTACACTAAAGGTGCCAGCCCTGAAAGCTCTTGCTGGTCCTCATCTCCCACTGGTACCCTCTCAAACGAACCACAAACACTTGGGCTCTGAACTTGTTTAGCCTGCTAAAACTTCCAACGTACACAGCCTCTCCTGCTCAATCTGGCCAGAGCTCAACACCGAAATTGCGAACGTCCAGCGATTGCTCCTACACTAAAGGTGCCAGCCCTGAAAGCTCTTGCTGGTCCTCATCTCCCACTGGTAACCTCTCAAACGAACTACAAACACTTGGGCTCTGAACTTGTTTAGCCTACTAAAACTTCCAACGTACACAGCCTCTCCTGCTCAATCTGCCCGAAATTCAACACCGAAATTGCGAACGTCCAGCGATTGCTCCTACACTAAAGGTGCCAGCCCTGAAAGCTCTTGCTGGTCCTCATCTCCCACTGGTAACCTCTCAAACGAACCACAAACACTTGGGCTCTGAACTTGTTTAGTCTACTAAAACTTCCAACGTACACTCCCTCTCCTGCTCAATCTGGCCAGAGCTCAACACCGAAATTGCGAACGTCCAGCGATTGCTCCTACACTAAAGGTGCCAGCCCTGAAAGCTCTTGCTGGTCCTCATCTCCCACTGGTAACCTCTCAAACGAACCACAAACACTTGGGCTCTGAACTTGTTTAGCCTACCAAAACTTCCAACGTACACAGCCTCTCCTGCTCAATCTGGCCAGAGCTCAACACCGAAGTTGCGAACGTCCAGCGATTGCTCCTACACTAAAGGTGCCAGCCCTGAAAGCTCTTGCTGGTCCTCATCTCCCACTGGTAACCTCTCAAACGAACCACAAACACTTGGGCTCTGAACTTGTTTAGCCTGCTAAAACTTCCAACGTACACAGCCTCTCCTGCTCAATCTGGCCAGAGCTCAACACCGAAATTGCGAACGTCCAGCGATTGCTCCTACACTAAAGGTGCCAGCCCTGAAAGCTCTTGCTGGTCCTCATCTCCCACTGGTAACCTCTCAAACGAAGCACAAACACTTGGGCTCTGAACTTGTTTAGCCTACTAAAACTTCCAACGTACACAGCCTCTCCTGCTCAATCTGGCCAGAGCTCAACACCGAAATTGCGAACGTCCGGCGATTGCTCCTACACTAAAGGTGCCAGCCCTGAAAGCTCTTGCTGGTCCTCATCTCCCACTGGTAACCTCTCAAACGAACCACAAACACTTGGGCTCTGAACTTGTTTAGCCTACTAAAACTTCCCACGTACACAGCCTCTCCTGCTCAATCTGGCCAGAGCTCAACACCGAAATTGCGAACGTCCAGCGATTGCTCCTACACTAAAGGTGCCAGCCCTGAAAGCTCTTGCTGCTCCTCATCTCCCACTAGTAACCTCTCAAACGAACCACAAACACTTGGGCTCTGAACTTGTTTAGCCTGCTAAAACTTCCAACGTACACTCCCTCTCCTGCTCAATCTGGCCAGACCTCAACACCGAAATTGCGAACGTCCAGCGATTGCTCCTACACTAAAGGTGCCAGCCCTGAAAGCTCTTGCTGGTCCTCATCTCCCACTGGTAACCTCTCAAACGAACCACAAACACTTGGGCTCTGAACTTGTTTAGCCTACTAAAACTTCCAACGTACACAGCCTCTCCTGCTCAATCTGGACAGAGCTCAACACCGAAATTGCGAACGTCCAGCGATTGCTCCTACACTAAAGGTGCCAGCCCTGAAAGCTCTTGCTGGTCCTCATCTCCCACTGGGAACCTCTCAAACGAACCACAAACACTTGGGCTCTGAACTTGTTTAGCCTACTAAAACTTCCAACGTACACAGCCTCTCCTGCTCAATCTGGACAGAGCTCAACACCGAAATTGCGAACGTCCAGCGATTGCTCCTACACTAAAGGTGCCAGCCCTGAAAGCTCTTGCTGGTCCTCATCTCCCACTAGTAACCTCTCAAACGAACCACAAACACTTGGGCTCTGAACTTGTTTAGTCTACTAAAACTTCCAACGTACACTCCCTCTCCTGCTCAATCTGGCCAGAGCTCAACACCGAAATTGCGAACGTCCAGCGATTGCTCCTACAGTAAAGGTGCCAGCCCTGAAAGCTCTTGCTGGTCCTCATCTCCCACTGGTAACCTCTCAAACGAACCACAAACACTTGGGCTCTGAACTTGTTTAGCCTACTAAAACTTCCAACGTACACTCCCTCTCCTGCTCAATCTGGCCAGAGCTCAACACCGAAATTGCGAACGTCCAGCGATTGCTCCTACACTAAAGGTGCCAGCCCTGAAAGCTCTTGCTGGTCCTCGTCTCCCACTAGTAACCTCTCAAACGAACCACAAACACTTGGGCTCTGAACTTGTTTAGCCTACTAAAACTTCCAACGTACACAGCCTCTCCTGCTCAATCTGGCCAGAGCTCAACACCGAAATTGCGAACGTCCAGCGGTTGCTCCTACACTAAAGGTGCCAGCCCTGAAAGCTCTTGCTGGTCCTCATCTCCCACTGGTACCCTCTCAAACGAACCACAAACACTTGGGCTCTGAACTTGTTTAGCCTACGAAAACTTCCAACGTACACAGCCTCTCCTGCTCAACCTGGCCAAAATTCAACACCGAAGTTGCGAACGTCCGGCGATTGCTCCTACACTAAAGGTGCCAGCCCTGAAAGCTCTTGCTGGTCCTCATCTCCCACTGGTACCCTCTCAAACGAACCACAAACACTTGGGCTCTGAACTTGTTTAGCCTGCTAAAACTTCCAACGTACACAGCCTCTCCTGCTCAATCTGGCCAGAGCTCAACACCGAAATTGCGAACGTCCAGCGATTGCTCCTACACTAAAGGTGCCAGCCCTGAAAGCTCTTGCTGGTCCTCATCTCCCACTAGTAACCTCTCAAACGAACCACAAACACTTGGGCTCTGAACTTGTTTAGCCTACTAAAACTTCCAACGTACACAGCCTCTCCTGCTCAATCTGGCCAGAGCTCAATACCGAAATTGCGAACGTCCAGCGATTGCTCCTACACTAAAGGTGCCAGCCCTGAAAGCTCTTGCTGGTCCTCATCTCCCACTGGTACCCTCTCAAACGAACCACAAACACTTGGGCTCTGAACTTGTTTAGCCTACTAAAACTTCCAACGTACACTCCCTCTCCTGCTCAATCTGGCCAGAGCTCAACACCGAAGTTGCGAACGTCCAGCGATTGCTCCTACACTAAAGGTGCCAGCCCTGAAAGCTCTTGCTGGTCCTCATCTCCCACTGGTAACCTCTCAAACGAACCACAAACACTTGGGCTCTGAACTTGTTTAGCCTACCAAAACTTCCAACGTACACAGCCTCTCCTGCTCAATCTGGCCAGAGCTCAACACCGAAATTGCGAACGTCCGGCGATTGCTCCTACACTAAAGGTGCCAGCCCTGAAAGCTCTTGCTGGTCCTCATCTCCCACTGGTAACCTCTCAAACGAACCACAAACACTTGGGCTCTGAACTTGTTTAGCCTACTAAAACTTCCAACGTACACAGCCTCTCCTGCTCAATCGGCCCGAAATTAAACACCGAAATTGCGAACGTCCAGCGATTGCTCCTACACTAAAGGTGCCAGCCCTGAAAGCTCTTGCTGGTCCTCATCTCCCACTGGTAACCTCTCAAACGAACCACAAACACTTGGGCTCTGAACTTGTTTAGCCTACTAAAACTTCCAACGTACACTCCCTCTCCTGCTCAAACTGCCCGAAATCAACACCGAAATTGCGAACGTCCGGCGATTGCTCCTACACTAAAGGTGCCAGCCCTGAAAGCTCTTGATGGTCCTCATCTCCCACTAGTAACCTCTCAAACGAACCACAAACACTTGGGCTCTGAACTTGTTTAGCCTACTAAAACTTCCAACGTACACTCCCTCTCCTGCTCAATCTGGCCAGAGCTCAACACCGAAATTGCGAACGTCCAGCGATTGCTCCTACACTAAAGGTGCCAGCCCTGAAAGCTCTTGCTGGTCCTCATCTCCCACTGGTAACCTCTCAAACGAACCACAAACACTTGGGCTCTGAACTTGTTTAGCCTACGAAAACTTCCAACGTACACAGCCTCTCCTGCTCAATCTGGCCAGAGCTCAACACCGAAGTTGCGAACGTCCAGCGATTGCCCCTACACTAAAGGTGCCAGCCCTGAAAGCTCTTGCTGGTCCTCATCTCCCACTGGTAACCTCTCAAACGAACCACAAACACTTGGGCTCTGAACTTCTTTAGCCTACAAAAACCTCCAACGTACACTCCCTCTCCTGCTCAATCTGGCCAGAGCTCAACACCGAAATTGCGAACGTCCAGCGATTGCTCCTACACTAAAGGTGCCAGCCCTGAAAGCTCTTGCTGCTCCTCATCTCCCACTGGTACCCTCTCAAACGAACCACAAACACTTGGGCTCTGAACTTGTTTAGCCTGCTAAAACTTCCAACGTACACAGCCTCTCCTGCTCAATCTGGCCAGAGCTCAACACCGAAGTTGCGAACGTCCAGCGATTGCTCCTACACTAAAGGTGCCAGCCCTGAAAGCTCTTGCTGGTCCTCATCTCCCACTGGTAACCTCTCAAACGAACCACAAACACTTGGGCTCTGAACTTGTTTAGCCTACCAAAACTTCCAACGTACACAGCCTCTCCTGCTCAATCTGGCCAGAGCTCAACACCGAAATTGCGAACGTCCGGCGATTGCTCCTACACTAAAGGTGCCAGCCCTGAAAGCTCTTGCTGGTCCTCATCTCCCACTGGTAACCTCTCAAACGAACCACAAACACTTGGGCTCTGAACTTGTTTAGCCTACTAAAACTTCCAACGTACACAGCCTCTCCTGCTCAATCGGCCCGAAATTAAACACCGAAATTGCGAACGTCCAGCGATTGCTCCTACACTAAAGGTGCCAGCCCTGAAAGCTCTTGCTGGTCCTCATCTCCCACTGGTAACCTCTCAAACGAACCACAAACACTTGGGCTCTGAACTTGTTTAGCCTACTAAAACTTCCAACGTACACTCCCTCTCCTGCTCAAACTGCCCGAAATTCAACACCGAAATTGCGAACGTCCGGCGATTGCTCCTACACTAAAGGTGCCAGCCCTGAAAGCTCTTGATGGTCCTCATCTCCCACTAGTAACCTCTCAAACGAACCACAAACACTTGGGCTCTGAACTTGTTTAGCCTACAAAAACTTCCAACGTACACAGCCTCTCCTGCTCAATCTGGCCAGAGCTCAACACCGAAATTGCGAACGTCCAGCGATTGCTCCTACACTAAAGGTGCCAGCCCTGAAAGCTCTTGCTGGTCCTCATCTCCCACTGGTAACCTCTCAAACGAACCACAAACACTTGGGCTCTGAACTTGTTTAGCCTACGAAAACTTCCAACGTACACAGCCTCTCCTGCTCAATCTGGCCAGAGCTCAACACCGAAGTTGCGAACGTCCAGCGATTGCCCCTACACTAAAGGTGCCAGCCCTGAAAGCTCTTGCTGGTCCTCATCTCCCACTGGTAACCTCTCAAACGAACCACAAACACTTGGGCTCTGAACTTCTTTAGCCTACAAAAACCTCCAACGTACACTCCCTCTCCTGCTCAATCTGGCCAGAGCTCAACACCGAAATTGCGAACGTCCAGCGATTGCTCCTACACTAAAGGTGCCAGCCCTGAAAGCTCTTGCTGCTCCTCATCTCCCACTGGTACCCTCTCAAACGAACCACAAACACTTGGGCTCTGAACTTGTTTAGCCTGCTAAAACTTCCAACGTACACAGCCTCTCCTGCTCAATCTGGCCAGAGCTCAACACCAAAATTGCGAACGTCCAGCGATTGCTCCTACACTAAAGGTGCCAGCCCTGAAAGCTCTTGCTGGTCCTCATCTCCCACTGGTAACCTCTCAAACGAACCACAAACACTTGGGCTCTGAACTTGTTTAGCCTACTAAAACTTCCAACGTACACAGCCTCTCCTGCTCAATCTGGCCAGAGCTCAACACCGAAATTGCGAACGTCCAGCGATTGCTCCTACACTAAAGGTGCCAGCCCTGAAAGCTCTTGCTGGTCCTCATCTCCCACTGGTAACCTCTCAAACGAACCACAAACACTTGGGCTCTGAACTTGTTTAGCCTACTAAAACTTCCAACGTACACAGCCTCTCCTGCTCAATCTGGCCAGAGCTCAACGCCGAAATTGCGAACGTCCGGCGATTGCTCCTACACTAAAGGTGCCAGCCCTGAAAGCTCTTGCTGCTCCTCATCTCCCACTGGTAACCTCTCAAACGAACCACAAACACTTGGGCTCTGAACTTGTTTAGCCTGCTAAAACTTCCAACGTACACTCCCTCTCCTGCTCAATCTGGCCAGAGCTCAACACCGAAATTGCGAACGTCCAGCGATTGCTCCTACACTAAAGGTGCCAGCCCTGAAAGCTCTTGCTGGTCCTCATCTCCCACTGGTAACCTCTCAAACGAACCACAAACACTTGGGCTCTGAACTTGTTTAGCCTACTAAAACTTCCAACGTACACAGCCTCTCCTGCTCAATCTGGCCAGAGCTCAACACCGAAATTGCGAACGTCCGGCGATTGCTCCTACACTAAAGGTGCCAGCCCTGAAAGCTCTTGCTGCTCCTCATCTCCCACTGGTACCCTCTCAAACGAACCACAAACACTTGGGCTCTGAACTTGTTTAGCCTGCTAAAACTTCCAACGTACACAGCCTCTCCTGCTCAATCTGGCCAGAGCTCAACACCGAAATTGCGAACGTCCAGCGATTGCTCCTACACTAAAGGTGCCAGCCCTGAAAGCTCTTGCTGGTCCTCATCTCCCGCTGGTAACCTCTCAAACGAACCACAAACACTTGGGCTCTGAACTTGTTTAGCCTACCAAAACTTCCATCGTACACAGCCTCTCCTGCTCAATCTGGCCAGAGCTCAACACCAAAATTGCGAACGTCCAGCGATTGCTCCTACACTAAAGGTGCCAGCCCTGAAAGCTCTTGCTGGTCCTCATCTCCCACTGGTAACCTCTCAAACGAACCACAAATACTTGGGCACTGAACTTGTTTAGCCTACT
Source organism: Gavia stellata (assembly GCF_030936135.1). Classification (NCBI taxonomy): domain Eukaryota; kingdom Metazoa; phylum Chordata; class Aves; order Gaviiformes; family Gaviidae; genus Gavia; species Gavia stellata. The sequence goes on along the minus strand of NW_026776586.1, from coordinate 1,567 downwards.
AAAACTTCCAAGGTACACAGCCTCTCCTGCTCAATCTGGCCAGAGCTCAACACCGAAATTGCGAACGTCCGGCGATTGCTCCTACACTAAAGGTGCCAGCCCTGAAAGCTCTTGCTGCTCCTCATCTCCCACTGGTAACCTCTCAAACGAACCACAAACACTTGGGCTCTGAACTTGTTTAGCCTGCTAAAACTTCCAACGTACACTCCCTCTCCTGCTCAATCTGGCCAGAGCTCAACACCGAAATTGCGAACGTCCAGCGATTGCTCCTACACTAAAGGTGCCAGCCCTGAAAGCTCTTGCTGGTCCTCATCTCCCACTGGTACCCTCTCAAACGAACCACAAACACTTGGGCTCTGAACTTGTTTAGCCTACTAAAACTTCCAACGTACACAGCCTCTCCTGCTCAATCTGGCCAGAGCTCAACACCAAAATTGCGAACGTCCAGCGATTGCTCCTACACTAAAGGTGCCAGCCCTGAAAGCTCTTGATGGTCCTCATCTCCCACTAGTAACCTCTCAAACGAACCACAAACACTTGGGCTCTGAACTTGTTTAGCCTACTAAAACTTCCAACGTACACTCCCTCTCCTGCTCAATCTGGCCAGAGCTCAACACCGAAATTGCGAACGTCCAGCGATTGCTCCTACACTAAAGGTGCCAGCCCTGAAAGCTCTTGCTGGTCCTCATCTCCCACTGGGAACCTCTCAAACGAACCACAAACACTTGGGCTCTGAACTTGTTTAGCCTACTAAAACTTCAACGTACACTCCCTCTCCTGCTCAATCTGGCCAGAGCTCAACACCGAAATTGCGAACGTCCAGCGATTGCTCCTACACTAAAGGTGCCAGCCCTGAAATCTCTTGCTGGTCCTCATCTCCCACTGGTAACCTCTCAAACGAACCACAAACACTTGGGCTCTGAACTTGTTTAGCCTGCTAAAACTTCCAACGTACACAGCCTCTCCTGCTCAATCTGGCCAGAGCTCAACACCAAAATTGCGAACGTCCAGCGATTGCTCCTACACTAAAGGTGCCAGCCCTGAAAGCTCTTGATGGTCCTCATCTCCCACTGGTAACCTCTCAAACGAACCACAAACACTTGGGCTCTGAACTTGTTTAGCCTACCAAAACTTCCAACGTACACAGCCTCTCCTGCTCAATCTGGCCAGAGCTCAACACCGAAATTGCGAATGTCCAGCGATTGCTCCTACACTAAAGGTGCCAGCCCTGAAAGCTCTTGCTGGTCCTCATCTCCCACTGGTAACATCTCAAACGAACCACAAACACTTGGGCTCTGAACTTGTTTAGCCTACTAAAACTTCCAACGTACACAGCCTCTCCTGCTCAATCTGGCCAGAGCTCAACGCCGAAATTGCGAACGTCCGGCGATTGCTCCTACACTAAAGGTGCCAGCCCTGAAAGCTCTTGCTGCTCCTCATCTCCCACTGGTAACCTCTCAAACGAACCACAAACACTTGGGCTCTGAACTTGTTTAGCCTGCTAAAACTTCCAACGTACACTCCCTCTCCTGCTCAATCTGGCCAGAGCTCAACACCGAAATTGCGA
>NW_026776585.1:0-57192 GCF_030936135.1 Gavia stellata | reverse complement strand
TAGTAGGCTAAACAAGTTCAGAGCCCAAATGTTTGTGGTTCGTTTGAGAGGTTACCAGTGGGAGATGAGGACCAGCAAGAGCTTTCAGGGCTGGCACCCTTAGTGTAGGAGCAGTCGCTGGACGTTCGCAATTTCGTTGGTGAATTTGGCCAGATTGAGCAGGAGAGGCTGTGTACGTTGGAAGTTTTAGTAGGCTAAACAAGTTCAGAGCCCAAGTGTTTGTGGTTCGTTTGAGAGGTTACCAGTGGGAGATGAGGACCAGCAAGAGCTTTCAGGGCTGGCACCTTTAGTGTAGGAGCAATCCCTGGACGTTCGCAATTTCGGTGTTGAGCTCTGGCCAGATTGAGCAGGAGAGGCTGTGTACGTTGGAAGTTTTAGTAGGCTAAACAAGTTCAGAGCCCAAGTGTTTGTGGTTCGTTTGAGAGGTTACCAGTGGGAGATGAGGACCAGCAAGAGCTTTCAGGGCTGGCACCTTTAGTGTAGGAGCAATCCCTGGACGTTCCCAATTTCGGTGTTGAGCTCTGGCCAGATTGAGCAGGAGAGGCTGTGTACGTTGGAAGTTTTAGTAGGCTAAACAAGTTCAGAGCCCAAGTGTTTGTGGTTCATTTGAGAGGTTACCAGTGGGAGATGAGGACCAGCAAGAGCTTTCAGGGCTGGCACCTTTAGTGTAGGAGCAATCCCTGGACGTTCGCAATTTCGGTGTTGAGCTCTGGCCAGATTGAGCAGGAGAGGCTGTGTACGTTGGAAGTTTTAGTAGGCTAAACAAGTTCAGAGCCCAGGTGTTTGTGGTTCGTTTGAGAGGTTACCAGTGGGAGATGAGGACCAGCAAGAGCTTTCAGGGCTGGCACCTTTAGTGTAGGAGCAATCCCTGGACGTTCGCAATTTCGGTGTTGAGCTCTGGCCAGATTGAGCAGGAGAGGCTGTGTACGTTGGAAGTTTTAGTAGGCTAAACAAGTTCAGAGCCCAAGTGTTTGTGGTTCGTTTGAGAGGTTACCAGTGGGAGATGAGGACCAGCAAGAGCTTTCAGGGCTGGCACCTTTAGTGTAGAGCAATCGCTGGACGTTCGCAATTTCGTTGGTGAATTTTGGCCAGATTGAGCAGGAGAGGCTGTGTACGTTGGAAGTTTTAGTAGGCTAAACAAGTTCAGAGCCCAAGTGTTTGTGGTTCGTTTGAGAGGTTACCAGTGGGAGATGAGGACCAGCAAGAGCTTTCAGGGCTGGCACCTTTAGTGTAGGAGCAATCCCTGGACGTTCGCAATTTCGTTGGTGAATTTTGGGCAGATTGAGCAGGAGAGGCTGTGTACGTTGGAAGTTTTAGTAGGCTAAACAAGTTCAGAGGCCAAGTGTTTGTGGTTCGTTTGAGAGGTTACCAGTGGGAGATGAGGACCAGCAAGAGCTTTCAGGGCTGGCACCTTTAGTGTAGGAGCAATCGCTGGACGTTCGCAATTTCGGTGTTGAGCTCTGGCCAGATTGAGCAGGAGAGGCTGTGTACGTTGGAAGTTTTAGTAGGCTAAACAAGTTCAGAGCCCAAGTGTTTGTGGTTCGTTTGAGAGGTTACCAGTGGGAGATGAGGACCAGCAAGAGCTTTCAGGGCTGGCACCTTTAGTGTAGGAGCAATCGCTGGACGTTCGCAATTTCAGTGTTGAGCTCTGGCCAGATTGAGCAGGAGAGGGAGTGTACGTTGGAAGTTTTAGTAGGCTAAACAAGTTCAGAGCCCAAGTGTTTGTGGTTCGTTTGAGAGGTTACCAGTGGGAGATGAATACCAGCAAGAGCTTTCAGGGCTGGCACCTTTAGTGTAGGAGCAATCGCTGGACGTTCGCAATTTCGGTGTTGAGCTCTGGCCAGATTGAGCAGGAGAGGCTGTGTACGTTGGAAGTTTTAGTAGGCTAAACAAGTTCAGAGCCCAAGTGTTTGTGGTTCGTTTGAGAGGTTACCAGTGGGAGATGAGGACCAGCAAGAGCTTTCAGGGCTGGCACCTTTAGTGTAACAGCAATCCCTGGACGTTCGCAATTTCGGTGTTGAGCTATGGCCAGATTGAGCAGGAGAGGCTGTGTACGTTGGAAGTTTTAGTAGGCTAAACAAGTTCAGAGCCCAAGTGTTTGTGGTTCGTTTGAGAGGTTACCAGTGGGAGATGAGGACCAGCAAGAGCTTTCAGGGCTGGCACCTTTAGTGTAGCAGCAATCGCTGGACGTTCGCAATTTCGGTGTTGAGCTCTGGCCAGATTGAGCAGGAGAGGGAGTGTACGTTGGAAGTTTTAGTAGGCTAAACAAGTTCAGAGCCCAAGTGTTTGTGGTTCGTTTGAGAGGTTACCAGTGGGAGATGAGGACCAGCAAGAGCTTTCAGGGCTGGCACCTTTAGTGTAGGAGCAATCCCTGGACGTTCGCAATTTCGGCGTTGAGCTCTGGCCAGATTGAGCAGGAGAGGGAGTGTACGTTGGAAGTTTTAGTAGGCTAAACAAGTTCAGAGCCCAAGTGTTTGTGGTTCGTTTGAGAGGTTACCAGTGGGAGATGAGGACCAGCAAGAGCTTTCAGGGCTGGCACCTTTAGTGTAGGAGCAATCCCTGGACATTCGCAATTTCGTTGGTGAATTTTGGCCAGATTGAGCAGGAGAGGCTGTGTACGTTGGAAGTTTTAGTAGGCTAAACAAGTTCAGAGCCCAAGTGTTTGTGGTTCGTTTGAGAGGTTACCAGTGGGAGATGAGGACCAGCAAGAGCTTTCAGGGCTGGCACCTTTAGTGTAGGAGCAATCGCTGGACGTTCGCAATTTCGTTGGTGAATTTTGGCCAGATTGAGCAGGAGAGGCTGTGTACGTTGGAAGTTTTAGTAGGCTAAACAAGTTCAGAGCCCAAGTGTTTGTGGTTCGTTTGAGAGGTTACCAGTGGGAGATGAGGACCAGCAAGAGCTTTCAGGGCTGGCACCTTTAGTGTAGGAGCAATCCCTGGACGTTCGCAATTTCGGTGTTGAGCTCTGGCCAGATTGAGCAGGAGAGGCTGTGTACGTTGGAAGTTTTAGTAGGCTAAACAAGTTCAGAGCCCAAGTGTTTGTGGTTCGTTTGAGAGGTTACCAGTGGGAGATGAGGACCAGCAAGAGCTTTCAGGGCTGGCACCTTTAGTGTAGAGCAATCGCTGGACGTTCGCAATTTCGTTGGTGAATTTTGGCCAGATTGAGCATGAGAGGCTGTGTACGTTGGAAGTTTTAGTAGGCTAAACAAGTTCAGAGCCCAAGTGTTTGTGGTTCGTTTGAGAGGTTACCAGTGGGAGATGAGGACCAGCAAGAGCTTTCAGGGCTGGCACCTTTAGTGTAGGAGCAATCGCTGGACGTTCGCAATTTCGTTGGTGAATTTTGGCCAGATTGAGCAGGAGAGGCTGTGTACGTTGGAAGTTTTAGTAGGCTAAACAAGTTCAGAGCCCAAGTGTTTGTGGTTCGTTTGAGAGGTTACCAGTGGGAGATGAGGACCAGCAAGAGCTTTCAGGGCTGGCACCTTTAGTATAGGAGCAATCCTTGGACGTTCGCAATTTCGGTGTTGAGCTCTGGCCAGATTGAGCAGGAGAGGCTGTGTACGTTGGAAGTTTTAGTAGGCTAAACAAGTTCAGAGGCCAAGTGTTTGTGGTTCGTTTGAGAGGTTACCAGTGGGAGATGAGGACCAGCAAGAGCTTTCAGGGCTGGCACCTTTAGTGTAGGAGCAATCCCTGGACGTTCGCAATTTCAGTGTTGAGCTCTGGCCAGATTGAGCAGGAGAGGGAGTGTACGTTGGAAGTTTTAGTAGGCTAAACAAGTTCAGAGCCCAAGTGTTTGTGGTTCGTTTGAGAGGTTACCAGTGGGAGATGAGGACCAGCAAGAGCTTTCAGGGCTGGCACCTTTAGTGTAGGAGCAATCGCTGGACGTTCGCAATTTCGGTGTTGAGCTCTGGCCAGATTGAGCAGGAGAGGGAGTGTACGTTGGAAGTTTTAGTAGGCTAAACAAGTTCAGAGCCCAAGTGTTTGTGGTTCGTTTGAGAGGTTACCAGTGGGAGATGAGGACCAGCAAGAGCTTTCAGGGCTGGCACCTTTAGTGTAGGAGCAATCCCTGGACGTTCGCAATTTCGGCGTTGAGCTCTGGCCAGATTGAGCAGGAGAGGCTGTGTACGTTGGAAGTTTTAGTAGGCTAAACAAGTTCAGAGCCCAAGTGTTTGTGGTTCGTTTGAGAGGTTACCAGTGGGAGATGAGGACCAGCAAGAGCTTTCAGGGCTGGCACCTTTAGTGTAGGAGCAATCCCTGGACATTCGCAATTTCGTTGGTGAATTTTGGCCAGATTGAGCAGGAGAGGCTGTGTACGTTGGAAGTTTTAGTAGGCTAAACAAGTTCAGAGCCCAAGTGTTTGTGGTTCGTTTGAGAGGTTACCAGTGGGAGATGAGGACCAGCAAGAGCTTTCAGGGCTGGCACCTTTAGTGTAGGAGCAATCGCTGGACATTCGCAATGTCGGTGTTGAGCTCTGGCCAGATTGAGCAGGAGAGGCTGTGTACGTTGGAAGTTTTAGTAGGCTAAACAAGTTCAGAGCCCAAGTGTTTGTGGTTCGTTTGAGAGGTTACCAGTGGGAGATGAGGACCAGCAAGAGCTTTCAGGGCTGGCACCTTTAGTGTAGGAGCAATCGCTGGACGTTCGCAATTTCGGTGTTGAGCTCTGGCCAGATTGAGCAGGAGAGGCTGTGTACGTTGGAAGTTTTAGTAGGCTAAACAAGTTCAGAGCCCAGGTGTTTGTGGTTCATTTGAGAGGTTACCAGTGGGAGATGAGGACCAGCAAGAGCTTTCAGGGCTGGCACCTTTAGTGTAGGAGCAATCGCTGGACATTCGCAATGTCGGTGTTGAGCTCTGGCCAGATTGAGCAGGAGAGGCTGTGTACGTTGGAAGTTTTAGTAGGCTAAACAAGTTCAGAGCCCAAGTGTTTGTGGTTCGTTTGAGAGGTTACCAGTGGGAGATGAGGACCAGCAAGAGCTTTCAGGGCTGGCACCTTTAGTGTAGGAGCAATCCCTGGACGTTCGCAATTTCGGTGTTGAGCTCTGGCCAGATTGAGCAGGAGAGGCTGTGTACGTTGGAAGTTTTAGTAGGCTAAACAAGTTCAGAGCCCAAGTGTTTGTGGTTCGTTTGAGAGGTTACCAGTGGGAGATGAGGACCAGCAAGAGCTTTCAGGGCTGGCACCTTTAGTGTAGGAGCAATCCCTGGACGTTCGCAATTTCGGTGTTGAGCTCTGGCCAGATTGAGCAGGAGAGGCTGTGTACGTTGGAAGTTTTAGTAGGCTAAACAAGTTCAGAGCCCAAGTGTTTGTGGTTCGTTTGAGAGGTTACCAGTGGGAGATGAGGACCAGCAAGAGCTTTCAGGGCTGGCACCTTTAGTGTAGAGCAATCGCTGGACGTTCGCAATTTCGTTGGTGAATTTTGGCCAGATTGAGCAGGAGAGGCTGTGTACGTTGGAAGTTTTAGTAGGCTAAACAAGTTCAGAGCCCAAGTGTTTGTGGTTCGTTTGAGAGGTTACCAGTGGGAGATGAGGACCAGCAAGAGCTTTCAGGGCTGGCACCTTTAGTGTAGGAGCAATCCCTGGACGTTCGCAATTTCGTTGGTGAATTTTGGGCAGATTGAGCAGGAGAGGCTGTGTACGTTGGAAGTTTTAGTAGGCTAAACAAGTTCAGAGGCCAAGTGTTTGTGGTTCGTTTGAGAGGTTACCAGTGGGAGATGAGGACCAGCAAGAGCTTTCAGGGCTGGCACCTTTAGTATAGGAGCAATCCTTGGACGTTCGCAATTTCGGTGTTGAGCTCTGGCCAGATTGAGCAGGAGAGGCTGTGTACGTTGGAAGTTTTAGTAGGCTAAACAAGTTCAGAGGCCAAGTGTTTGTGGTTCGTTTGAGAGGTTACCAGTGGGAGATGAGGACCAGCAAGAGCTTTCAGGGCTGGCACCTTTAGTGTAGGAGCAATCGCTGGACGTTCGCAATTTCAGTGTTGAGCTCTGGCCAGATTGAGCAGGAGAGGGAGTGTACGTTGGAAGTTTTAGTAGGCTAAACAAGTTCAGAGGCCAAGTGTTTGTGGTTCGTTTGAGAGGTTACCAGTGGGAGATGAGGACCAGCAAGAGCTTTCAGGGCTGGCACCTTTAGTGTAGGAGCAATCGCTGGACGTTCGCAATTTCGGTGTTGAGCTCTGGCCAGATTGAGCAGGAGAGGCTGTGTACGTTGGAAGTTTTAGTAGGCTAAACAAGTTCAGAGCCCAAGTGTTTGTGGTTCGTTTGAGAGCTTACCAGTGGGAGATGAGGACCAGCAAGAGCTTTCAGGGCTGGCACCTTTAGTGTAACAGCAATCCCTGGACGTTCGCAATTTCGGTGTTGAGCTCTGGCCAGATTGAGCAGGAGAGGCTGTGTACGTTGGAAGTTTTAGTAGGCTAAACAAGTTCAGAGCCCAAGTGTTTGTGGTTCGTTTGAGAGGTTACCAGTGGGAGATGAGGACCAGCAAGAGCTTTCAGGGCTGGCACCTTTAGTGTAGCAGCAATCGCTGGACGTTCGCAATTTCGGTGTTGAGCTCTGGCCAGATTGAGCAGGAGAGGGAGTGTACGTTGGAAGTTTTAGTAGGCTAAACAAGTTCAGAGCCCAAGTGTTTGTGGTTCGTTTGAGAGGTTACCAGTGGGAGATGAGGACCAGCAAGAGCTTTCAGGGCTGGCACCTTTAGTGTAGGAGCAATCCCTGGACGTTCGCAATTTCAGCGTTGAGCTCTGGCCAGATTGAGCATGAGAGGCTGTGTACGTTGGAAGTTTTAGTAGGCTAAACAAGTTCAGAGCCCAAGTGTTTGTGGTTCGTTTGAGAGGTTACCAGTGGGAGATGAGGACCAGCAAGAGCTTTCAGGGCTGGCACCTTTAGTGTAGGAGCAATCCCTGGACATTCGCAATGTCGGTGTTGAGCTCTGGCCAGATTGAGCAGGAGAGGCTGTGTACGTTGGAAGTTTTAGTAGGCTAAACAAGTTCAGAGCCCAAGTGTTTGTGGTTCGTTTGAGAGGTTACCAGTGGGAGATGAGGACCAGCAAGAGCTTTCAGGGCTGGCACCTTTAGTGTAGGAGCAATCGCTGGACGTTCGCAATTTCGTTGGTGAATTTTGGCCAGATTGAGCAGGAGAGGCTGTGTACGTTGGAAGTTTTAGTAGGCTAAACAAGTTCAGAGCCCAAGTGTTTGTGGTTCGTTTGAGAGGTTACCAGTGGGAGATGAGGACCAGCAAGAGCTTTCAGGGCTGGCACCTTTAGTGTAGGAGCAATCGCTGGACGTTCGCAATTTCGGTGTTGAGCTCTGGCCAGATTGAGCAGGAGAGGCTGTGTACGTTGGAAGTTTTAGTAGGCTAAACAAGTTCAGAGCCCAAGTGTTTGTGGTTCGTTTGAGAGGTTACCAGTGGGAGATGAGGACCAGCAAGAGCTTTCAGGGCTGGCACCTTTAGTGTAGAGCAATCGCTGGACGTTCGCAATTTCGTTGGTGAATTTTGGCCAGATTGAGCATGAGAGGCTGTGTACGTTGGAAGTTTTAGTAGGCTAAACAAGTTCAGAGCCCAAGTGTTTGTGGTTCGTTTGAGAGGTTACCAGTGGGAGATGAGGACCAGCAAGAGCTTTCAGGGCTGGCACCTTTAGTGTAGGAGCAATCGCTGGACGTTCGCAATTTCGTTGGTGAATTTTGGCCAGATTGAGCAGGAGAGGCTGTGTACGTTGGAAGTTTTAGTAGGCTAAACAAGTTCAGAGCCCAAGTGTTTGTGGTTCGTTTGAGAGGTTACCAGTGGGAGATGAGGACCAGCAAGAGCTTTCAGGGCTGGCACCTTTAGTATAGGAGCAATCCTTGGACGTTCGCAATTTCGGTGTTGAGCTCTGGCCAGATTGAGCAGGAGAGGCTGTGTACGTTGGAAGTTTTAGTAGGCTAAACAAGTTCAGAGGCCAAGTGTTTGTGGTTCGTTTGAGAGGTTACCAGTGGGAGATGAGGACCAGCAAGAGCTTTCAGGGCTGGCACCTTTAGTGTAGGAGCAATCCCTGGACGTTCGCAATTTCAGTGTTGAGCTCTGGCCAGATTGAGCAGGAGAGGGAGTGTACGTTGGAAGTTTTAGTAGGCTAAACAAGTTCAGAGCCCAAGTGTTTGTGGTTCGTTTGAGAGGTTACCAGTGGGAGATGAGGACCAGCAAGAGCTTTCAGGGCTGGCACCTTTAGTGTAGGAGCAATCGCTGGACGTTCGCAATTTCGGTGTTGAGCTCTGGCCAGATTGAGCAGGAGAGGGAGTGTACGTTGGAAGTTTTAGTAGGCTAAACAAGTTCAGAGCCCAAGTGTTTGTGGTTCGTTTGAGAGGTTACCAGTGGGAGATGAGGACCAGCAAGAGCTTTCAGGGCTGGCACCTTTAGTGTAGGAGCAATCCCTGGACGTTCGCAATTTCGGTGTTGAGCTCTGGCCAGATTGAGCAGGAGAGGCTGTGTACGTTGGAAGTTTTAGTAGGCTAAACAAGTTCAGAGCCAAGTGTTTGTGGTTCGTTTGAGAGGTTACCAGTGGGAGATGAGGACCAGCAAGAGCTTTCAGGGCTGGCACCTTTAGTGTAGGAGCAATCGCTGGACGTTCGCAATTTCGGTGTTGAGCTCTGGCCAGATTGAGCAGGAGAGGCTGTGTACGTTGGAAGTTTTAGTAGGCTAAACAAGTTCAGAGCCCAAGTGTTTGTGGTTCGTTTGAGAGGTTACCAGTGGGAGATGAGGACCAGCAAGAGCTTTCAGGGCTGGCACCTTTAGTGTAGGAGCAATCCCTGGACGTTCGCAATTTCGGCGTTGAGCTCTGGCCAGATTGAGCAGGAGAGGCTGTGTACGTTGGAAGTTTTAGTAGGCTAAACAAGTTCAGAGCCCAAGTGTTTGTGGTTCGTTTGAGAGGTTACCAGTGGGAGATGAGGACCAGCAAGAGCTTTCAGGGCTGGCACCTTTAGTGTAGGAGCAATCCCTGGACATTCGCAATTTCGTTGGTGAATTTTGGCCAGATTGAGCAGGAGAGGCTGTGTACGTTGGAAGTTTTAGTAGGCTAAACAAGTTCAGAGCCCAAGTGTTTGTGGTTCGTTTGAGAGGTTACCAGTGGGAGATGAGGACCAGCAAGAGCTTTCAGGGCTGGCACCTTTAGTGTAGGAGCAATCGCTGGACATTCGCAATGTCGGTGTTGAGCTCTGGCCAGATTGAGCAGGAGAGGCTGTGTACGTTGGAAGTTTTAGTAGGCTAAACAAGTTCAGAGCCCAAGTGTTTGTGGTTCGTTTGAGAGGTTACCAGTGGGAGATGAGGACCAGCAAGAGCTTTCAGGGCTGGCACCTTTAGTGTAGGAGCAATCCCTGGACATTCGCAATTTCGGTGTTGAGCTCTGGCCAGATTGAGCTGGAGAGGCTGTGTACGTTGGAAGTTTTAGTAGGCTAAACAAGTTCAGAGCCCAGGTGTTTGTGGTTCATTTGAGAGGTTACCAGTGGGAGATGAGGACCAGCAAGAGCTTTCAGGGCTGGCACCTTTAGTGTAGGAGCAATCGCTGGACATTCGCAATGTCGGTGTTGAGCTCTGGCCAGATTGAGCAGGAGAGGCTGTGTACGTTGGAAGTTTTAGTAGGCTAAACAAGTTCAGAGCCCAAGTGTTTGTGGTTCGTTTGAGAGGTTACCAGTGGGAGATGAGGACCAGCAAGAGCTTTCAGGGCTGGCACCTTTAGTGTAGGAGCAATCGCTGGACGTTCGCAATTTCGGTGTTGAGCTCTGGCCAGATTGAGCAGGAGAGGCTGTGTACGTTGGAAGTTTTAGTAGGCTAAACAAGTTCAGAGCCCAAGTGTTTGTGGTTCGTTTGAGAGGTTACCAGTGGGAGATGAGGACCAGCAAGAGCTTTCAGGGCTGGCACCTTTAGTGTAGGAGCAATCCCTGGACGTTCGCAATTTCGGTGTTGAGCTCTGGCCAGATTGAGCAGGAGAGGCTGTGTACGTTGGAAGTTTTAGTAGGCTAAACAAGTTCAGAGCCCAAGTGTTTGTGGTTCGTTTGAGAGGTTACCAGTGGGAGATGAGGACCAGCAAGAGCTTTCAGGGCTGGCACCTTTAGTGTAGAGCAATCGCTGGACGTTCGCAATTTCGTTGGTGAATTTTGGCCAGATTGAGCAGGAGAGGCTGTGTACGTTGGAAGTTTTAGTAGGCTAAACAAGTTCAGAGCCCAAGTGTTTGTGGTTCGTTTGAGAGGTTACCAGTGGGAGATGAGGACCAGCAAGAGCTTTCAGGGCTGGCACCTTTAGTGTAGAGCAATCGCTGGACGTTCGCAATTTCGTTGGTGAATTTTGGCCAGATTGAGCATGAGAGGCTGTGTACGTTGGAAGTTTTAGTAGGCTAAACAAGTTCAGAGCCCAAGTGTTTGTGGTTCGTTTGAGAGGTTACCAGTGGGAGATGAGGACCAGCAAGAGCTTTCAGGGCTGGCACCTTTAGTGTAGGAGCAATCGCTGGACGTTCGCAATTTCGTTGGTGAATTTTGGCCAGATTGAGCAGGAGAGGCTGTGTACGTTGGAAGTTTTAGTAGGCTAAACAAGTTCAGAGGCCAAGTGTTTGTGGTTCGTTTGAGAGGTTACCAGTGGGAGATGAGGACCAGCAAGAGCTTTCAGGGCTGGCACCTTTAGTGTAGGAGCAATCCCTGGACGTTCGCAATTTCGGTGTTGAGCTCTGGCCAGATTGAGCAGGAGAGGCTGTGTACGTTGGAAGTTTTAGTAGGCTAAACAAGTTCAGAGGCCAAGTGTTTGTGGTTCGTTTGAGAGGTTACCAGTGGGAGATGAGGACCAGCAAGAGCTTTCAGGGCTGGCACCTTTAGTGTAGGAGCAATCCCTGGACGTTCGCAATTTCAGTGTTGAGCTCTGGCCAGATTGAGCAGGAGAGGGAGTGTACGTTGGAAGTTTTAGTAGGCTAAACAAGTTCAGAGCCCAAGTGTTTGTGGTTCGTTTGAGAGGTTACCAGTGGGAGATGAGGACCAGCAAGAGCTTTCAGGGCTGGCACCTTTAGTGTAGGAGCAATCGCTGGACGTTTGCAATTTCGGTGTTGAGCTCTGGCCAGATTGAGCAGGAGAGGCTGTGTACGTTGGAAGTTTTAGTAGGCTAAACAAGTTCAGAGGCCAAGTGTTTGTGGTTCGTTTGAGAGGTTACCAGTGGGAGATGAGAACCAGCAAGAGCTTTCAGGGCTGGCACCTTTAGTGTAACAGCAATCCCTGGACGTTCGCAATTTCGGTGTTGAGCTCTGGCCAGATTGAGCAGGAGAGGCTGTGTACGTTGGAAGTTTTAGTAGGCTAAACAAGTTCAGAGCCCAAGTGTTTGTGGTTCGTTTGAGAGGTTACCAGTGGGAGATGAGGACCAGCAAGAGCTTTCAGGGCTGGCACCTTTAGTGTAGGAGCAATCGCTGGACGTTCGCAATTTCGGTGTTGAGCTCTGGCCAGATTGAGCAGGAGAGGGAGTGTACGTTGGAAGTTTTAGTAGGCTAAACAAGTTCAGAGCCCAAGTGTTTGTGGTTCGTTTGAGAGGTTACCAGTGGGAGATGAGGACCAGCAAGAGCTTTCAGGGCTGGCACCTTTAGTGTAGGAGCAATCCCTGGACGTTCGCAATTTTGGCGTTGAGCTCTGGCCAGATTGAGCAGGAGAGGCTGTGTACGTTGGAAGTTTTAGTAGGCTAAACAAGTTCAGAGCCCAAGTGTTTGTGGTTCGTTTGAGAGGTTACCAGTGGGAGATGAGGACCAGCAAGAGCTTTCAGGGCTGGCACCTTTAGTGTAGGAGCAATCCCTGGACATTCGCAATTTCGTTGGTGAATTTTGGCCAGATTGAGCAGGAGAGGCTGTGTACGTTGGAAGTTTTAGTAGGCTAAACAAGTTCAGAGGCCAAGTGTTTGTGGTTCGTTTGAGAGGTTACCAGTGGGAGATGAGGACCAGCAAGAGCTTTCAGGGCTGGCACCTTTAGTGTAGGAGCAATCGCTGGACATTCGCAATGTCGGTGTTGAGCTCTGGCCAGATTGAGCAGGAGAGGCTGTGTACGTTGGAAGTTTTAGTAGGCTAAACAAGTTCAGAGCCCAAGTGTTTGTGGTTCGTTTGAGAGGTTACCAGTGGGAGATGAGGACCAGCAAGAGCTTTCAGGGCTGGCACCTTTAGTGTAGGAGCAATCCCTGGACATTCGCAATTTCGGTGTTGAGCTCTGGCCAGATTGAGCAGGAGAGGCTGTGTACGTTGGAAGTTTTAGTAGGCTAAACAAGTTCAGAGCCCAGGTGTTTGTGGTTCATTTGAGAGGTTACCAGTGGGAGATGAGGACCAGCAAGAGCTTTCAGGGCTGGCACCTTTAGTGTAGGAGCAATCGCTGGACATTCGCAATGTCGGTGTTGAGCTCTGGCCAGATTGAGCAGGAGAGGCTGTGTACGTTGGAAGTTTTAGTAGGCTAAACAAGTTCAGAGCCCAAGTGTTTGTGGTTCGTTTGAGAGGTTACCAGTGGGAGATGAGGACCAGCAAGAGCTTTCAGGGCTGGCACCTTTAGTGTAGGAGCAATCCCTGGACGTTCGCAATTTCGGTGTTGAGCTCTGGCCAGATTGAGCAGGAGAGGCTGTGTACGTTGGAAGTTTTAGTAGGCTAAACAAGTTCAGAGCCCAGGTGTTTGTGGTTCATTTGAGAGGTTACCAGTGGGAGATGAGGACCAGCAAGAGCTTTCAGGGCTGGCACCTTTAGTGTAGGAGCAATCCCTGGACGTTCGCAATGTCGGTGTTGAGCTCTGGCCAGATTGAGCAGGAGAGGCTGTGTACGTTGGAAGTTTTAGTAGGCTAAACAAGTTCAGAGCCCAAGTGTTTGTGGTTCGTTTGAGAGGTTACCAGTGGGAGATGAGGACCAGCAAGAGCTTTCAGGGCTGGCACCTTTAGTGTAGAGCAATCGCTGGACGTTCGCAATTTCGTTGGTGAATTTTGGCCAGATTGAGCAGGAGAGGCTGTGTACGTTGGAAGTTTTAGTAGGCTAAACAAGTTCAGAGCCCAAGTGTTTGTGGTTCGTTTGAGAGGTTACCAGTGGGAGATGAGGACCAGCAAGAGCTTTCAGGGCTGGCACCTTTAGTGTAGGAGCAATCCCTGGACGTTCGCAATTTCGTTGGTGAATTTTGGGCAGATTGAGCAGGAGAGGCTGTGTACGTTGGAAGTTTTAGTAGGCTAAACAAGTTCAGAGGCCAAGTGTTTGTGGTTCGTTTGAGAGGTTACCAGTGGGAGATGAGGACCAGCAAGAGCTTTCAGGGCTGGCACCTTTAGTATAGGAGCAATCGCTGGACGTTCGCAATTTCGGTGTTGAGCTCTGGCCAGATTGAGCAGGAGAGGGAGTGTACGTTGGAAGTTTTAGTAGGCTAAACAAGTTCAGAGCCCAAGTGTTTGTGGTTCGTTTGAGAGGTTACCAGTGGGAGATGAGGACCAGCAAGAGCTTTCAGGGCTGGCACCTTTAGTGTAGGAGCAATCGCTGGACGTTCGCAATTTCGGTGTTGAGCTCTGGCCAGATTGAGCAGGAGAGGCTGTGTACGTTGGAAGTTTTAGTAGGCTAAACAAGTTCAGAGCCCAAGTGTTTGTGGTTCGTTTGAGAGGTTACCAGTGGGAGATGAGGACCAGCAAGAGCTTTCAGGGCTGGCACCTTTAGTGTAACAGCAATCCCTGGACGTTCGCAATTTCGGTGTTGAGCTCTGGCCAGATTGAGCAGGAGAGGCTGTGTACGTTGGAAGTTTTAGTAGGCTAAACAAGTTCAGAGCCCAAGTGTTTGTGGTTCGTTTGAGAGGTTACCAGTGGGAGATGAGGACCAGCAAGAGCTTTCAGGGCTGGCACCTTTAGTGTAGGAGCAATCCCTGGACATTCGCAATTTCGTTGGTGAATTTTGGCCAGATTGAGCAGGAGAGGCTGTGTACGTTGGAAGTTTTAGTAGGCTAAACAAGTTCAGAGCCCAAGTGTTTGTGGTTCGTTTGAGAGGTTACCAGTGGGAGATGAGGACCAGCAAGAGCTTTCAGGGCTGGCACCTTTAGTGTAGGAGCAATCGCTGGACATTCGCAATGTCGGTGTTGAGCTCTGGCCAGATTGAGCAGGAGAGGCTGTGTACGTTGGAAGTTTTAGTAGGCTAAACAAGTTCAGAGCCCAAGTGTTTGTGGTTCGTTTGAGAGGTTACCAGTGGGAGATGAGGACCAGCAAGAGCTTTCAGGGCTGGCACCTTTAGTGTAGGAGCAATCCCTGGACATTCGCAATTTCGGTGTTGAGCTCTGGCCAGATTGAGCAGGAGAGGCTGTGTACGTTGGAAGTTTTAGTAGGCTAACAAGTTCAG
This sequence comes from Gavia stellata, assembly GCF_030936135.1. NCBI lineage: Eukaryota > Metazoa > Chordata > Aves > Gaviiformes > Gaviidae > Gavia > Gavia stellata. The sequence goes on along the minus strand of NW_026776585.1, from coordinate 42,893 downwards.
AGCCCAGGTGTTTGTGGTTCATTTGAGAGGTTACCAGTGGGAGATGAGGACCAGCAAGAGCTTTCAGGGCTGGCACCTTTAGTGTAGGAGCAATCGCTGGACATTCGCAATGTCGGTGTTGAGCTCTGGCCAGATTGAGCAGGAGAGGCTGTGTACGTTGGAAGTTTTAGTAGGCTAAACAAGTTCAGAGCCCAAGTGTTTGTGGTTCGTTTGAGAGGTTACCAGTGGGAGATGAGGACCAGCAAGAGCTTTCAGGGCTGGCACCTTTAGTGTAGGAGCAATCGCTGGACGTTCGCAATTTCGGTGTTGAGCTCTGGCCAGATTGAGCAGGAGAGGCTGTGTACGTTGGAAGTTTTAGTAGGCTAAACAAGTTCAGAGCCCAGGTGTTTGTGGTTCATTTGAGAGGTTACCAGTGGGAGATGAGGACCAGCAAGAGCTTTCAGGGCTGGCACCTTTAGTGTAGGAGCAATCCCTGGACGTTCGCAATGTCGGTGTTGAGCTCTGGCCAGATTGAGCAGGAGAGGCTGTGTACGTTGGAAGTTTTAGTAGGCTAAACAAGTTCAGAGCCCAAGTGTTTGTGGTTCGTTTGAGAGGTTACCAGTGGGAGATGAGGACCAGCAAGAGCTTTCAGGGCTGGCACCTTTAGTGTAGAGCAATCGCTGGACGTTCGCAATTTCGTTGGTGAATTTTGGCCAGATTGAGCAGGAGAGGCTGTGTACGTTGGAAGTTTTAGTAGGCTAAACAAGTTCAGAGCCCAAGTGTTTGTGGTTCGTTTGAGAGGTTACCAGTGGGAGATGAGGACCAGCAAGAGCTTTCAGGGCTGGCACCTTTAGTGTAGGAGCAATCCCTGGACGTTCGCAATTTCGTTGGTGAATTTTGGGCAGATTGAGCAGGAGAGGCTGTGTACGTTGGAAGTTTTAGTAGGCTAAACAAGTTCAGAGGCCAAGTGTTTGTGGTTCGTTTGAGAGGTTACCAGTGGGAGATGAGGACCAGCAAGAGCTTTCAGGGCTGGCACCTTTAGTATAGGAGCAATCGCTGGACGTTCGCAATTTCGGTGTTGAGCTCTGGCCAGATTGAGCAGGAGAGGGAGTGTACGTTGGAAGTTTTAGTAGGCTAAACAAGTTCAGAGCCCAAGTGTTTGTGGTTCGTTTGAGAGGTTACCAGTGGGAGATGAGGACCAGCAAGAGCTTTCAGGGCTGGCACCTTTAGTGTAGGAGCAATCGCTGGACGTTCGCAATTTCGGTGTTGAGCTCTGGCCAGATTGAGCAGGAGAGGCTGTGTACGTTGGAAGTTTTAGTAGGCTAAACAAGTTCAGAGCCCAAGTGTTTGTGGTTCGTTTGAGAGGTTACCAGTGGGAGATGAGGACCAGCAAGAGCTTTCAGGGCTGGCACCTTTAGTGTAACAGCAATCCCTGGACGTTCGCAATTTCGGTGTTGAGCTCTGGCCAGATTGAGCAGGAGAGGCTGTGTACGTTGGAAGTTTTAGTAGGCTAAACAAGTTCAGAGCCCAAGTGTTTGTGGTTCGTTTGAGAGGTTACCAGTGGGAGATGAGGACCAGCAAGAGCTTTCAGGGCTGGCACCTTTAGTGTAGGAGCAATCCCTGGACGTTCGCAATTTCGGCGTTGAGCTCTGGCCAGATTGAGCAGGAGAGGCTGTGTACGTTGGAAGTTTTAGTAGGCTAAACAAGTTCAGAGCCCAAGTGTTTGTGGTTCGTTTGAGAGGTTACCAGTGGGAGATGAGGACCAGCAAGAGCTTTCAGGGCTGGCACCTTTAGTGTAGGAGCAATCCCTGGACATTCGCAATTTCGGTGTTGGTGAATTTTGGCCAGATTGAGCAGGAGAGGCTGTGTACGTTGGAAGTTTTAGTAGGCTAAACAAGTTCAGAGCCCAAGTGTTTGTGGTTCGTTTGAGAGGTTACCAGTGGGAGATGAGGACCAGCAAGAGCTTTCAGGGCTGGCACCTTTAGTGTAGGAGCAATCGCTGGACATTCGCAATGTCGGTGTTGAGCTCTGGCCAGATTGAGCAGGAGAGGCTGTGTACGTTGGAAGTTTTAGTAGGCTAAACAAGTTCAGAGCCCAAGTGTTTGTGGTTCGTTTGAGAGGTTACCAGTGGGAGATGAGGACCAGCAAGAGCTTTCAGGGCTGGCACCTTTAGTGTAGGAGCAATCGCTGGACGTTCGCAATTTCGGTGTTGAGCTCTGGCCAGATTGAGCAGGAGAGGCTGTGTACGTTGGAAGTTTTAGTAGGCTAAACAAGTTCAGAGCCCAAGTGTTTGTGGTTCGTTTGAGAGGTTACCAGTGGGAGATGAGGACCAGCAAGAGCTTTCAGGGCTGGCACCTTTAGTGTAGAGCAATCGCTGGACGTTCGCAATTTCGTTGGTGAATTTTGGCCAGATTGAGCAGGAGAGGCTGTGTACGTTGGAAGTTTTAGTAGGCTAAACAAGTTCAGAGGCCAAGTGTTTGTGGTTCGTTTGAGAGGTTACCAGTGGGAGATGAGGACCAGCAAGAGCTTTCAGGGCTGGCACCTTTAGTGTAGGAGCAATCGCTGGACGTTCGCAATTTCGTTGGTGAATTTTGGCCAGATTGAGCAGGAGAGGCTGTGTACGTTGGAAGTTTTAGTAGGCTAAACAAGTTCAGAGCCCAAGTGTTTGTGGTTCGTTTGAGAGGTTACTAGTGGGAGATGAGGACCAGCAAGAGCTTTCAGGGCTGGCACCTTTAGTATAGGAGCAATCCTTGGACGTTCGCAATTTCGGTGTTGAGCTCTGGCCAGATTGAGCAGGAGAGGCTGTGTACGTTGGAAGTTTTAGTAGGCTAAACAAGTTCAGAGCCCAAGTGTTTGTGGTTCGTTTGAGAGGTTACCAGTGGGAGATGAGGACCAGCAAGAGCTTTCAGGGCTGGCACCTTTAGTGTAACAGCAATCCCTGGACGTTCGCAATTTCGGTGTTGAGCTCTGGCCAGATTGAGCAGGAGAGGCTGTGTACGTTGGAAGTTTTAGTAGGCTAAACAAGTTCAGAGGCCAAGTGTTTGTGGTTCGTTTGAGAGGTTACCAGTGGGAGATGAGGACCAGCAAGAGCTTTCAGGGCTGGCACCTTTAGTGTAGGAGCAATCGCTGGACGTTCGCAATTTCGGTGTTGAGCTCTGGCCAGATTGAGCAGGAGAGGGAGTGTACGTTGGAAGTTTTAGTAGGCTAAACAAGTTCAGAGCCCAAGTGTTTGTGGTTCGTTTGAGAGGTTACCAGTGGGAGATGAGGACCAGCAAGAGCTTTCAGGGCTGGCACCTTTAGTGTAGGAGCAATCCCTGGACGTTCGCAATTTCGGCGTTGAGCTCTGGCCAGATTGAGCAGGAGAGGCTGTGTACGTTGGAAGTTTTAGTAGGCTAAACAAGTTCAGAGCCCAAGTGTTTGTGGTTCGTTTGAGAGGTTACCAGTGGGAGATGAGGACCAGCAAGAGCTTTCAGGGCTGGCACCTTTAGTGTAGGAGCAATCCCTGGACGTTCGCAATTTCGGTGTTGAGCTCTGGCCAGATTGAGCAGGAGAGGCTGTGTACGTTGGAAGTTTTAGTAGGCTAAACAAGTTCAGAGGCCAAGTGTTTGTGGTTCGTTTGAGAGGTTACCAGTGGGAGATGAGGACCAGCAAGAGCTTTCAGGGCTGGCACCTTTAGTGTAGGAGCAATCGCTGGATGTTCGCAATTTCGGTGTTGAGCTCTGGCCAGATTGAGCAGGAGAGGGAGTGTACGTTGGAAGTTTTAGTAGGCGAAACAAGTTCAGAGCCCAAGTGTTTGTGGTTCGTTTGAGAGGTTACCAGTGGGAGATGAGGACCAGCAAGAGCTTTCAGGGCTGGCACCTTTAGTGTAGGAGCAATCCCTGGACGTTCGCAATTTCGGCGTTGAGCTCTGGCCAGATTGAGCAGGAGAGGCTGTGTACGTTGGAAGTTTTAGTAGGCTAAACAAGTTCAGAGCCCAAGTGTTTGTGGTTCGTTTGAGAGGTTACCAGTGGGAGATGAGGACCAGCAAGAGCTTTCAGGGCTGGCACCTTTAGTGTAGGAGCAATCGCTGGACATTCGCAATTTCGTTGGTGAATTTTGGCCAGATTGAGCAGGAGAGGCTGTGTACGTTGGAAGTTTTAGTAGGCTAAACAAGTTCAGAGCCCAAGTGTTTGTGGTTCGTTTGAGAGGTTACCAGTGGGAGATGAGGACCAGCAAGAGCTTTCAGGGCTGGCACCTTTAGTGTAGGAGCAATCGCTGGACATTCGCAATGTCGGTGTTGAGCTCTGGCCAGATTGAGCAGGAGAGGCTGTGTACGTTGGAAGTTTTAGTAGGCTAAACAAGTTCAGAGCCCAAGTGTTTGTGGTTCGTTTGAGAGGTTACCAGTGGGAGATGAGGACCAGCAAGAGCTTTCAGGGCTGGCACCTTTAGTGTAGGAGCAATCCCTGGACATTCGCAATTTCGGTGTTGAGCTCTGGCCAGATTGAGCAGGAGAGGCTGTGTACGTTGGAAGTTTTAGTAGGCTAAACAAGTTCAGAGCCCAGGTGTTTGTGGTTCATTTGAGAGGTTACCAGTGGGAGATGAGGACCAGCAAGAGCTTTCAGGGCTGGCACCTTTAGTGTAGGAGCAATCGCTGGACATTCGCAATGTCGGTGTTGAGCTCTGGCCAGATTGAGCAGGAGAGGCTGTGTACGTTGGAAGTTTTAGTAGGCTAAACAAGTTCAGAGCCCAAGTGTTTGTGGTTCGTTTGAGAGGTTACCAGTGGGAGATGAGGACCAGCAAGAGCTTTCAGGGCTGGCACCTTTAGTGTAGGAGCAATCGCTGGACGTTCGCAATTTCGGTGTTGAGCTCTGGCCAGATTGAGCAGGAGAGGCTGTGTACGTTGGAAGTTTTAGTAGGCTAAACAAGTTCAGAGCCCAGGTGTTTTTGGTTCATTTGAGCGGTTACCAGTGGGAGATGAGGACCAGCAAGAGCTTTCAGGGCTGGCACCTTTAGTGTAGGAGCAATCCCTGGACGTTCGCAATTTCGGTGTTGAGCTCTGGCCAGATTGAGCAGGAGAGGCTGTGTACGTTGGAAGTTTTAGTAGGCTAAACAAGTTCAGAGGCCAAGTGTTTGTGGTTCGTTTGAGAGGTTACCAGTGGGAGATGAGGACCAGCAAGAGCTTTCAGGGCTGGCACCTTTAGTGTAGAGCAATCCCTGGACGTTCGCAATTTCGTTGGTGAATTTTGGCCAGATTGAGCAGGAGAGGCTGTGTACGTTGGAAGTTTTAGTAGGCTAAACAAGTTCAGAGCCCAAGTGTTTGTGGTTCGTTTGAGAGGTTACCAGTGGGAGATGAGGACCAGCAAGAGCTTTCAGGGCTGGCACCTTTAGTGTAGGAGCAATCGCTGGACGTTCGCAATTTCGTTGGTGAATTTTGGCCAGATTGAGCAGGAGAGGCTGTGTACGTTGGAAGTTTTAGTAGGCTAAACAAGTTCAGAGGCCAAGTGTTTGTGGTTCGTTTGAGAGGTTACCAGTGGGAGATGAGGACCAGCAAGAGCTTTCAGGGCTGGCACCTTTAGTATAGGAGCAATCGCTGGACGTTCGCAATTTCGGTGTTGAGCTCTGGCCAGATTGAGCAGGAGAGGGAGTGTACGTTGGAAGTTTTAGTAGGCTAAACAAGTTCAGAGCCCAAGTGTTTGTGGTTCGTTTGAGAGGTTACCAGTGGGAGATGAGGACCAGCAAGAGCTTTCAGGGCTGGCACCTTTAGTGTAGGAGCAATCGCTGGACGTTCGCAATTTCGGTGTTGAGCTCTGGCCAGATTGAGCAGGAGAGGCTGTGTACGTTGGAAGTTTTAGTAGGCTAAACAAGTTCAGAGCCCAAGTGTTTGTGGTTCGTTTGAGAGGTTACCAGTGGGAGATGAGGACCAGCAAGAGCTTTCAGGGCTGGCACCTTTAGTGTAACAGCAATCCCTGGACGTTCGCAATTTCGGTGTTGAGCTCTGGCCAGATTGAGCAGGAGAGGCTGTGTACGTTGGAAGTTTTAGTAGGCTAAACAAGTTCAGAGCCCAAGTGTTTGTGGTTCGTTTGAGAGCTTACCAGTGGGAGATGAGGACCAGCAAGAGCTTTCAGGGCTGGCACCTTTAGTGTAGGAGCAATCCCTGGACGTTCGCAATTTCGGCGTTGAGCTCTGGCCAGATTGAGCAGGAGAGGCTGTGTACGTTGGAAGTTTTAGTAGGCTAAACAAGTTCAGAGGCCAAGTGTTTGTGGTTCGTTTGAGAGGTTACCAGTGGGAGATGAGGACCAGCAAGAGCTTTCAGGGCTGGCACCTTTAGTGTAGGAGCAATCCCTGGACATTCGCAATTTCGGTGTTGGTGAATTTTGGCCAGATTGAGCAGGAGAGGCTGTGTACGTTGGAAGTTTTAGTAGGCTAAACAAGTTCAGAGGCCAAGTGTTTGTGGTTCGTTTGAGAGGTTACCAGTGGGAGATGAGGACCAGCAAGAGCTTTCAGGGCTGGCACCTTTAGTGTAGGAGCAATCGCTGGACATTCGCAATGTCGGTGTTGAGCTCTGGCCAGATTGAGCAGGAGAGGCTGTGTACGTTGGAAGTTTTAGTAGGCTAAACAAGTTCAGAGGCCAAGTGTTTGTGGTTCGTTTGAGAGGTTACCAGTGGGAGATGAGGACCAGCAAGAGCTTTCAGGGCTGGCACCTTTAGTGTAGGAGCAATCGCTGGACGTTCGCAATTTCGTTGGTGAATTTTGGCCAGATTGAGCAGGAGAGGCTGTGTACGTTGGAAGTTTTAGTAGGCTAAACAAGTTCAGAGGCCAAGTGTTTGTGGTTCGTTTGAGAGGTTACCAGTGGGAGATGAGGACCAGCAAGAGCTTTCAGGGCTGGCACCTTTAGTGTAGGAGCAATCGCTGGACGTTCGCAATTTCGGTGTTGAGCTCTGGCCAGATTGGGCAGGAGAGGCTGTGTACGTTGGAAGTTTTAGTAGGCTAAACAAGTTCAGAGCCCAAGTGTTTGTGGTTCGTTTGAGAGGTTACCAGTGGGAGATGAGGACCAGCAAGAGCTTTCAGGGCTGGCACCTTTAGTGTAGAGCAATCGCTGGACGTTCGCAATTTCGTTGGTGAATTTTGGCCAGATTGAGCATGAGAGGCTGTGTACGTTGGAAGTTTTAGTAGGCTAAACAAGTTCAGAGGCCAAGTGTTTGTGGTTCGTTTGAGAGGTTACCAGTGGGAGATGAGGACCAGCAAGAGCTTTCAGGGCTGGCACCTTTAGTGTAGGAGCAATCGCTGGACGTTCGCAATTTCGTTGGTGAATTTTGGCCAGATTGAGCAGGAGAGGCTGTGTACGTTGGAAGTTTTAGTAGGCTAAACAAGTTCAGAGCCCAAGTGTTTGTGGTTCGTTTGAGAGGTTACTAGTGGGAGATGAGGACCAGCAAGAGCTTTCAGGGCTGGCACCTTTAGTATAGGAGCAATCCTTGGACGTTCGCAATTTCGGTGTTGAGCTCTGGCCAGATTGAGCAGGAGAGGCTGTGTACGTTGGAAGTTTTAGTAGGCTAAACAAGTTCAGAGCCCAAGTGTTTGTGGTTCGTTTGAGAGGTTACCAGTGGGAGATGAGGACCAGCAAGAGCTTTCAGGGCTGGCACCTTTAGTGTAACAGCAATCCCTGGACGTTCGCAATTTCGGTGTTGAGCTCTGGCCAGATTGAGCAGGAGAGGCTGTGTACGTTGGAAGTTTTAGTAGGCTAAACAAGTTCAGAGGCCAAGTGTTTGTGGTTCGTTTGAGAGGTTACCAGTGGGAGATGAGGACCAGCAAGAGCTTTCAGGGCTGGCACCTTTAGTGTAGGAGCAATCGCTGGACGTTCGCAATTTCGGTGTTGAGCTCTGGCCAGATTGAGCAGGAGAGGCTGTGTACGTTGGAAGTTTTAGTAGGCTAAACAAGTTCAGAGCCCAAGTGTTTGTGGTTCGTTTGAGAGGTTACCAGTGGGAGATGAGGACCAGCAAGAGCTTTCAGGGCTGGCACCTTTAGTGTAGGAGCAATCCCTGGACGTTCGCAATTTCGGCGTTGAGCTCTGGCCAGATTGAGCAGGAGAGGCTGTGTACGTTGGAAGTTTTAGTAGGCTAAACAAGTTCAGAGCCCAAGTGTTTGTGGTTCGTTTGAGAGGTTACCAGTGGGAGATGAGGACCAGCAAGAGCTTTCAGGGCTGGCACCTTTAGTGTAGGAGCAATCCCTGGACGTTCGCAATTTCGGTGTTGAGCTCTGGCCAGATTGAGCAGGAGAGGCTGTGTACGTTGGAAGTTTTAGTAGGCTAAACAAGTTCAGAGCCCAAGTGTTTGTGGTTCGTTTGAGAGGTTACCAGTGGGAGATGAGGACCAGCAAGAGCTTTCAGGGCTGGCACCTTTAGTGTAGGAGCAATCGCTGGACGTTCGCCATTTCGGTGTTGAGCTCTGGCCAGATTGAGCAGGAGAGGCTGTGTACGTTGGAAGTTTTAGTAGGCTAAACAAGTTCAGAGCCCAAGTGTTTGTGGTTCGTTTGAGAGGTTACCAGTGGGAGATGAGGACCAGCAAGAGCTTTCAGGGCTGGCACCTTTAGTGTAGGAGCAATCGCTGGACGTTCGCAATTTCGGTGTTGAGCTCTGGCCAGATTGAGCAGGAGAGGCTGTGTACGTTGGAAGTTTTAGTAGGCTAAACAAGTTCAGAGCCCAAGTGTTTGTGGTTCGTTTGAGAGGTTACCAGTGGGAGATGAGGACCAGCAAGAGCTTTCAGGGCTGGCACCTTTAGTGTAGGAGCAATCGCTGGACGTTCGCAATTTCGTTGGTGAATTTTGGGCAGATTGAGCAGGAGAGGCTGTGTACGTTGGAAGTTTTAGTAGGCTAAACAAGTTCAGAGCCCAAGTGTTTGTGGTTCGTTTGAGAGGTTACCAGTGGGAGATGAGGACCAGCAAGAGCTTTCAGGGCTGGCACCTTTAGTGTAGGAGCAATCGCTGGACATTCGCAATGTCGGTGTTGAGCTCTGGCCAGATTGAGCAGGAGAGGCTGTGTACGTTGGAAGTTTTAGTAGGCTAAACAAGTTCAGAGCCCAAGTGTTTGTGGTTCGTTTGAGAGGTTACCAGTGGGAGATGAGGACCAGCAAGAGCTTTCAGGGCTGGCACCTTTAGTGTAGGAGCAATCCCTGGACATTCGCAATTTCGTTGGTGAATTTTGGCCAGATTGAGCAGGAGAGGCTGTGTACGTTGGAAGTTTTAGTAGGCTAAACAAGTTCAGAGGCCAAGTGTTTGTGGTTCGTTTGAGAGGTTACCAGTGGGAGATGAGGACCAGCAAGAGCTTTCAGGGCTGGCACCTTTAGTGTAGGAGCAATCGCTGAACATTCGCAATGTCGGTGTTGAGCTCTGGCCAGATTGAGCAGGAGAGGGAGTGTACGTTGGAAGTTTTAGTAGGCTAAACAAGTTCAGAGCCCAAGTGTTTGTGGTTCGTTTGAGAGGTTACCAGTGGGAGATGAGGACCAGCAAGAGCTTTCAGGGCTGGCACCTTTAGTGTAGGAGCAATCGCTGGACGTTCGCAATTTCGGTGTTGAGCTCTGGCCAGATTGAGCAGGAGAGGCTGTGTACGTTGGAAGTTTTAGTAGGCTAAACAAGTTCAGAGCCCAAGTGTTTGTGGTTCGTTTGAGAGGTTACCAGTGGGAGATGAGGACCAGCAAGAGCTTTCAGGGCTGGCACCTTTAGTGTAACAGCAATCCCTGGACGTTCGCAATTTCGGTGTTGAGCTCTGGCCAGATTGAGCAGGAGAGGCTGTGTACGTTGGAAGTTTTAGTAGGCTAAACAAGTTCAGAGCCCAAGTGTTTGTGGTTCGTTTGAGAGGTTACCAGTGGGAGATGAGGACCAGCAAGAGCTTTCAGGGCTGGCACCTTTAGTGTAGGAGCTATCGCTGGACGTTCGCAATTTCGGTGTTGAGCTCTGGCCAGATTGAGCAGGAGAGGCTGTGTACGTTGGAAGTTTTAGTAGGCTAAACAAGTTCAGAGGCCAAGTGTTTGTGGTTCGTTTGAGAGGTTACCAGTGGGAGATGAGGACCAGCAAGAGCTTTCAGGGCTGGCACCTTTAGTGTAGGAGCAATCCCTGGACGTTCGCAATTTCGGTGTTGAATTTTGGGCAGATTGAGCAGGAGAGGCTGTGTACGTTGGAAGCTTTAGTAGGCTAAACAAGTTCAGAGCCCAAGTGTTTGTGGTTCGTTTGAGAGGTTACCAGTGGGAGATGAGGACCAGCAAGAGCTTTCAGGGCTGGCACCTTTAGTGTAGGAGCAATCGCTGGACATTCGCAATGTCGGTGTTGAGCTCTGGCCAGATTGAGCAGGAGAGGCTGTGTACGTTGGAAGTTTTAGTAGGCTAAACAAGTTCAGAGCCCAAGTGTTTGTGGTTCGTTTGAGAGGTTACCAGTGGGAGATGAGGACCAGCAAGAGCTTTCAGGGCTGGCACCTTTAGTGTAGGAGCAATCCCTGGACGTTCGCAATTTCGGTGTTGAGCTGTGGCCAGATTGAGCAGGAGAGGCTGTGTACGTTGGAAGTTTTAGTAGGCTAAACAAGTTCAGAGCCCAGGTGTTTGTGGTTCGTTTGAGAGGTTACCAGTGGGAGATGAGGACCAGCAAGAGCTTTCAGGGCTGGCACCTTTAGTGTAGGAGCAATCCCTGGACGTTCGCAATTTCGGTGTTGAGCTCTGGCCAGTTTGAGCAGGAGAGGCTGTGTACGTTGGAAGTTTTAGTAGGCTAAACAAGTTCAGAGCCCAAGTGTTTGTGGTTCGTTTGAGAGGTTACCAGTGGGAGATGAGGACCAGCAAGAGCTTTCAGGGCTGGCACCTTTAGTGTAGGAGCAATCGCTGGACGTTCGCAATTTCGGTGTTGAGCTCTGGCCAGATTGAGCAGGAGAGGCTGTGTACGTTGGAAGTTTTAGTAGGCTAAACAAGTTCAGAGGCCAAGTGTTTGTGGTTCGTTTGAGAGGTTACCAGTGGGAGATGAGGACCAGCAAGAGCTTTCAGGGCTGGCACCTTTAGTGTAGGAGCAATCGCTGGACGTTCGCAATTTCGGTGTTGAGCTCTGGCCAGATTGAGCAGGAGAGGGAGTGTACGTTGGAAGTTTTAGTAGGCTAAACAAGTTCAGAGGCCAAGTGTTTGTGGTTCGTTTGAGAGGTTACCAGTGGGAGATGAGGACCAGCAAGAGCTTTCAGGGCTGGCACCTTTAGTGTAGGAGCAATCCCTGGACGTTCGCAATTTCGGCGTTGAGCTCTGGCCAGATTGAGCAGGAGAGGCTGTGTACGTTGGAAGTTTTAGTAGGCTAAACAAGTTCAGAGCCTAAGTGTTTGTGGTTCGTTTGAGAGGTTACCAGTGGGAGATGAGGACCAGCAAGAGCTTTCAGGGCTGGCACCTTTAGTGTAGGAGCAATCCCTGGACGTTCGCAATTTCGGTGTTGAGCTCTGGCCAGATTGAGCAGGAGAGGCTGTGTACGTTGGAAGTTTTAGTAGGCTAAACAAGTTCAGAGCCCAAGTGTTTGTGGTTCGTTTGAGAGGTTACCAGTGGGAGATGAGGACCAGCAAGAGCTTTCAGGGCTGGCACCTTTAGTGTAGGAGCAATCCCTGGACGTTCGCAATTTCGGTGTTGAGCTCTGGCCAGATTGAGCAGGAGAGGCTGTGTACGTTGGAAGTTTTAGTAGGCTAAACAAGTTCAGAGCCCAAGTGTTTGTGGTTCGTTTGAGAGGTTACCAGTGGGAGATGAGGACCAGCAAGAGCTTTCAGGGCTGGCACCTTTAGTGTAACAACAATCCCTGGACGTTCGCAATTTCGGTGTTGAGCTCTGGCCAGATTGAGCAGGAGAGGCTGTGTACGTTGGAAGTTTTAGTAGGCTAAACAAGTTCAGAGGCCAAGTGTTTGTGGTTCGTTTGAGAGGTTACCAGTGGGAGATGAGGACCAGCAAGAGCTTTCAGGGCTGGCACCTTTAGTGTAGGAGCAATCGCTGGACGTTCGCAATTTCGGTGTTGAGCTCTGGCCAGATTGAGCAGGAGAGGGAGTGTACGTTGGAAGTTTTAGTAGGCTAAACAAGTTCAGAGCCCAAGTGTTTGTGGTTCGTTTGAGAGGTTACCAGTGGGAGATGAGGACCAGCAAGAGCTTTCAGGGCTGGCACCTTTAGTGTAGGAGCAATCCCTGGACGTTCGCAATTTCGGCGTTGAGCTCTGGCCAGATTGAGCAGGAGAGGCTGTGTACGTTGGAAGTTTTAGTAGGCTAAACAAGTTCAGAGCCCAAGTGTTTGTGGTTCGTTTGAGAGGTTACCAGTGGGAGATGAGGACCAGCAAGAGCTTTCAGGGCTGGCACCTTTAGTGTAGGAGCAATCGCTGGACATTCGCAATGTCGGTGTTGAGCTCTGGCCAGATTGAGCAGGAGAGGGAGTGTACGTTGGAAGTTTTAGTAGGCTAAACAAGTTCAGAGCCCAAGTGTTTGTGGTTCGTTTGAGAGGTTACCAGTGGGAGATGAGGACCAGCAAGAGCTTTCAGGGCTGGCACCTTTAGTGTAGGAGCAATCGCTGGACATTCGCAATGTCGGTGTTGAGCTCTGGCCAGATTGAGCAGGAGAGGCTGTGTACGTTGGAAGTTTTAGTAGGCTAAACAAGTTCAGAGGCCAAGTGTTTGTGGTTCGTTTGAGAGGTTACCAGTGGGAGATGAGGACCAGCAAGAGCTTTCAGGGCTGGCACCTTTAGTGTAGGAGCAATCCCTGGACATTCGCAATTTCGTTGGTGAATTTTGGCCAGATTGAGCAGGAGAGGCTGTGTACGTTGGAAGTTTTAGTAGGCTAAACAAGTTCAGAGGCCAAGTGTTTGTGGTTCGTTTGAGAGGTTACCAGTGGGAGATGAGGACCAGCAAGAGCTTTCAGGGCTGGCACCTTTAGTGTAGGAGCAATCGCTGGACATTCGCAATGTCGGTGTTGAGCTCTGGCCAGATTGAGCAGGAGAGGCTGTGTACGTTGGAAGTTTTAGTAGGCTAAACAAGTTCAGAGGCCAAGTGTTTGTGGTTCGTTTGAGAGGTTACCAGTGGGAGATGAGGACCAGCAAGAGCTTTCAGGGCTGGCACCTTTAGTGTAGGAGCAATCCCTGGACGTTCGCAATTTCGGTGTTGAGCTCTGGCCAGATTGAGCAGGAGAGGCTGTGTACGTTGGAAGTTTTAGTAGGCTAAACAAGTTCAGAGCCCAAGTGTTTGTGGTTCGTTTGAGAGGTTACCAGTGGGAGATGAGGACCAGCAAGAGCTTTCAGGGCTGGCACCTTTAGTGTAGGAGCAATCCCTGGACGTTCGCAATTTCGGTGTTGAGCTCTGGCCAGATTGAGCAGGAGAGGCTGTGTACGTTGGAAGTTTTAGTAGGCTAAACAAGTTCAGAGGCCAAGTGTTTGTGGTTCGTTTGAGAGGTTACCAGTGGGAGATGAGGACCAGCAAGAGCTTTCAGGGCTGGCACCTTTAGTGTAGGAGCTATCGCTGGACGTTCGCAATTTCGGTGTTGAGCTCTGGCCAGATTGAGCAGGAGAGGCTGTGTACGTTGGAAGTTTTAGTAGGCTAAACAAGTTCAGAGCCCAAGTGTTTGTGGTTCGTTTGAGAGGTTACCAGTGGGAGATGAGGACCAGCAAGAGCTTTCAGGGCTGGCACCTTTAGTGTAGGAGCTATCGCTGGACGTTCGCAATTTCGGTGTTGAGCTCTGGCCAGATTGAGCAGGAGAGGGAGTGTACGTTGGAAGTTTTAGTAGGCTAAACAAGTTCAGAGCCCAAGTGTTTGTGGTTCGTTTGAGAGGTTACCAGTGGGAGATGAGGACCAGCAAGAGCTTTCAGGGCTGGCACCTTTAGTGTAGGAGCAATCCCTGGACGTTCGCAATTTCGGCGTTGAGCTCTGGCCAGATTGAGCAGGAGAGGCTGTGTACGTTGGAAGTTTTAGTAGGCTAAACAAGTTCAGAGCCCAAGTGTTTGTGGTTCGTTTGAGAGGTTACCAGTGGGAGATGAGGACCAGCAAGAGCTTTCAGGGCTGGCACCTTTAGTGTAACAGCAATCCCTGGACGTTCGCAATTTCGGTGTTGAGCTATGGCCAGATTGAGCAGGAGAGGCTGTGTACGTTGGAAGTTTTAGTAGGCTAAACAAGTTCAGAGCCCAAGTGTTTGTGGTTCGTTTGAGAGGTTACCAGTGGGAGATGAGGACCAGCAAGAGCTTTCAGGGCTGGCACCTTTAGTGTAGGAGCAATCGCTGGACATTCGCAATTTCGGTGTTGAGCTCTGGCCAGATTGAGCAGGAGAGGCTGTGTACGTTGGAAGTTTTAGTAGGCTAAACAAGTTCAGAGCCCAAGTGTTTGTGGTTCGTTTGAGAGGTTACCAGTGGGAGATGAGGACCAGCAAGAGCTTTCAGGGCTGGCACCTTTAGTGTAGGAGCAATCGCTGGACGTTCGCAATTTCGGTGTTGAGCTCTGGCCAGATTGAGCAGGAGAGGCTGTGTACGTTGGAAGTTTTAGTAGGCTAAACAAGTTCAGAGGCCAAGTGTTTGTGGTTCGTTTGAGAGGTTACCAGTGGGAGATGAGGACCAGCAAGAGCTTTCAGGGCTGGCACCTTTAGTGTAGGAGCAATCGCTGGACGTTCGCAATTTCGGTGTTGAGCTCTGGCCAGATTGAGCAGGAGAGGGAGTGTACGTTGGAAGTTTTAGTAGGCTAAACAAGTTCAGAGCCCAAGTGTTTGTGGTTCGTTTGAGAGGTTACCAGTGGGAGATGAGGACCAGCAAGAGCTTTCAGGGCTGGCACCTTTAGTGTAGGAGCAATCCCTGGACGTTCGCAATGTCGGCGTTGAGCTCTGGCCAGATTGAGCAGGAGAGGCTGTGTACGTTGGAAGTTTTAGTAGGCTAAACAAGTTCAGAGCCCAGGTGTTTGTGGTTCGTTTGAGAGGTTACCAGTGGGAGATGAGGACCAGCAAGAGCTTTCAGGGCTGGCACCTTTAGTGTAGGAGCAATCGCTGGACATTCGCAATGTCGGTGTTGAGCTCTGGCCAGATTGAGCAGGAGAGGGAGTGTACGTTGGAAGTTTTAGTAGGCTAAACAAGTTCAGAGCCCAAGTGTTTGTGGTTCGTTTGAGAGCTTACCAGTGGGAGATGAGGACCAGCAAGAGCTTTCAGGGCTGGCACCTTTAGTGTAACAGCAATCCCTGGACGTTCGCAATTTCGGTGTTGAGCTCTGGCCAGATTGAGCAGGAGAGGCTGTGTACGTTGGAAGTTTTAGTAGGCTAAACAAGTTCAGAGGCCAAGTGTTTGTGGTTCGTTTGAGAGGTTACCAGTGGGAGATGAGGACCAGCAAGAGCTTTCAGGGCTGGCACCTTTAGTGTAGGAGCAATCGCTGGACGTTCGCAATTTCGGTGTTGAGCTCTGGCCAGATTGAGCAGGAGAGGGAGTGTACGTTGGAAGTTTTAGTAGGCTAAACAAGTTCAGAGCCCAAGTGTTTGTGGTTCGTTTGAGAGGTTACCAGTGGGAGATGAGGACCAGCAAGAGCTTTCAGGGCTGGCACCTTTAGTGTAGGAGCAATCCCTGGACGTTCGCAATTTCGGCGTTGAGCTCTGGCCAGATTGAGCAGGAGAGGCTGTGTACGTTGGAAGTTTTAGTAGGCTAAACAAGTTCAGAGCCCAAGTGTTTGTGGTTCGTTTGAGAGGTTACCAGTGGGAGATGAGGACCAGCAAGAGCTTTCAGGGCTGGCACCTTTAGTGTAGGAGCAATCGCTGGACATTCGCAATGTCGGTGTTGAGCTCTGGCCAGATTGAGCAGGAGAGGGAGTGTACGTTGGAAGTTTTAGTAGGCTAAACAAGTTCAGAGCCCAAGTGTTTGTGGTTCGTTTGAGAGGTTACCAGTGGGAGATGAGGACCAGCAAGAGCTTTCAGGGCTGGCACCTTTAGTGTAGGAGCAATCGCTGGACATTCGCAATGTCGGTGTTGAGCTCTGGCCAGATTGAGCAGGAGAGGCTGTGTACGTTGGAAGTTTTAGTAGGCTAAACAAGTTCAGAGCCCAAGTGTTTGTGGTTCGTTTGAGAGGTTACCAGTGGGAGATGAGGACCAGCAAGAGCTTTCAGGGCTGGCACCTTTAGTGTAGGAGCAATCCCTGGACATTCGCAATTTCGTTGGTGAATTTTGGCCAGATTGAGCAGGAGAGGCTGTGTACGTTGGAAGTTTTAGTAGGCTAAACAAGTTCAGAGGCCAAGTGTTTGTGGTTCGTTTGAGAGGTTACCAGTGGGAGATGAGGACCAGCAAGAGCTTTCAGGGCTGGCAGCTTTAGTGTAGGAGCAATCGCTGGACATTCGCAATGTCGGTGTTGAGCTCTGGCCAGATTGAGCAGGAGAGGCTGTGTACGTTGGAAGTTTTAGTAGGCTAAACAAGTTCAGAGCCCAAGTGTTTGTGGTTCGTTTGAGAGGTTACCAGTGGGAGATGAGGACCAGCAAGAGCTTTCAGGGCTGGCACCTTTAGTGTAGGAGCAATCCCTGGACGTTCGCAATTTCGGTGTTGAGCTCTGGCCAGATTGAGCAGGAGAGGCTGTGTACGTTGGAAGTTTTAGTAGGCTAAACAAGTTCAGAGCCCAAGTGTTTGTGGTTCGTTTGAGAGGTTACCAGTGGGAGATGAGGACCAGCAAGAGCTTTCAGGGCTGGCACCTTTAGTGTAGGAGCAATCCCTGGACGTTCGCAATTTCGGTGTTGAGCTCTGGCCAGATTGAGCAGGAGAGGCTGTGTACGTTGGAAGTTTTAGTAGGCTAAACAAGTTCAGAGGCCAAGTGTTTGTGGTTCGTTTGAGAGGTTACCAGTGGGAGATGAGGACCAGCAAGAGCTTTCAGGGCTGGCACCTTTAGTGTAGGAGCTATCGCTGGACGTTCGCAATTTCGGTGTTGAGCTCTGGCCAGATTGAGCAGGAGAGGCTGTGTACGTTGGAAGTTTTAGTAGGCTAAACAAGTTCAGAGGCCAAGTGTTTGTGGTTCGTTTGAGAGGTTACCAGTGGGAGATGAGGACCAGCAAGAGCTTTCAGGGCTGGCACCTTTAGTGTAGGAGCAATCGCTGGACGTTCGCAATTTCGGTGTTGAGCTCTGGCCAGATTGAGCAGGAGAGGGAGTGTACGTTGGAAGTTTTAGTAGGCTAAACAAGTTCAGAGCCCAAGTGTTTGTGGTTCGTTTGAGAGGTTACCAGTGGGAGATGAGGACCAGCAAGAGCTTTCAGGGCTGGCACCTTTAGTGTAGGAGCAATCGCTGGACATTCGCAATGTCGGTGTTGAGCTCTGGCCAGATTGAGCAGGAGAGGCTGTGTACGTTGGAAGTTTTAGTAGGCTAAACAAGTTCAGAGCCCAAGTGTTTGTGGTTCGTTTGAGAGGTTACCAGTGGGAGATGAGGACCAGCAAGAGCTTTCAGGGCTGGCACCTTTAGTGTAGGAGCAATCCCTGGACATTCGCAATTTCGTTGGTGAATTTTGGCCAGATTGAGCAGGAGAGGCTGTGTACGTTGGAAGTTTTAGTAGGCTAAACAAGTTCAGAGGCCAAGTGTTTGTGGTTCGTTTGAGAGGTTACCAGTGGGAGATGAGGACCAGCAAGAGCTTTCAGGGCTGGCACCTTTAGTGTAGGAGCAATCGCTGGACATTCGCAATGTCGGTGTTGAGCTCTGGCCAGATTGAGCAGGAGAGGCTGTGTACGTTGGAAGTTTTAGTAGGCTAAACAAGTTCAGAGCCCAAGTGTTTGTGGTTCGTTTGAGAGGTTACCAGTGGGAGATGAGGACCAGCAAGAGCTTTCAGGGCTGGCACCTTTAGTGTAGGAGCAATCCCTGGACGTTTGCAATTTCGGTGTTGAGCTCTGGCCAGATTGAGCAGGAGAGGCTGTGTACGTTGGAAGTTTTAGTAGGCTAAACAAGTTCAGAGCCCAAGTGTTTGTGGTTCGTTTGAGAGGTTACCAGTGGGAGATGAGGACCAGCAAGAGCTTTCAGGGCTGGCACCTTTAGTGTAGGAGCAATCCCTGGACGTTCGCAATTTCGGCGTTGAGCTCTGGCCAGATTGAGCAGGAGAGGCTGTGTACGTTGGAAGTTTTAGTAGGCTAAACAAGTTCAGAGGCCAAGTGTTTGTGGTTCGTTTGAGAGGTTACCAGTGGGAGATGAGGACCAGCAAGAGCTTTCAGGGCTGGCACCTTTAGTGTAGGAGCTATCGCTGGACGTTCGCAATTTCGGTGTTGAGCTCTGGCCAGATTGAGCAGGAGAGGCTGTGTACGTTGGAAGTTTTAGTAGGCTAAACAAGTTCAGAGCCCAAGTGTTTGTGGTTCGTTTGAGAGGTTACCAGTGGGAGATGAGGACCAGCAAGAGCTTTCAGGGCTGGCACCTTTAGTGTAGGAGCAATCCCTGGACGTTCGCAATTTCGGTGTTGAGCTCTGGCCAGATTGAGCAGGAGAGGCTGTGTACGTTGGAAGCTTTAGTAGGCTAAACAAGTTCAGAGCCCAAGTGTTTGTGGTTCGTTTGAGAGGTTACCAGTGGGAGATGAGGACCAGCAAGAGCTTTCAGGGCTGGCACCTTTAGTGTAGGAGCAATCGCTGGACATTCGCAATGTCGGTGTTGAGCTCTGGCCAGATTGAGCAGGAGAGGCTGTGTACGTTGGAAGTTTTAGTAGGCTAAACAAGTTCAGAGCCCAAGTGTTTGTGGTTCGTTTGAGAGGTTACCAGTGGGAGATGAGGACCAGCAAGAGCTTTCAGGGCTGGCACCTTTAGTGTAGGAGCAATCCCTGGACGTTCGCAATTTCGGTGTTGACCTGTGGCCAGATTGAGCAGGAGAGGCTGTGTACGTTGGAAGTTTTAGTAGGCTAAACAAGTTCAGAGCCCAGGTGTTTGTGGTTCGTTTGAGAGGTTACCAGTGGGAGATGAGGACCAGCAAGAGCTTTCAGGGCTGGCACCTTTAGTGTAGGAGCAATCCCTGGACGTTCGCAATTTCGGTGTTGAGCTCTGGCCAGTTTGAGCAGGAGAGGCTGTGTACGTTGGAAGTTTTAGTAGGCTAAACAAGTTCAGAGCCCAAGTGTTTGTGGTTCGTTTGAAAGGTTACCAGTGGGAGATGAGGACCAGCAAGAGCTTTCAGGGCTGGCACCTTTAGTGTAGGAGCAATCGCTGGACGTTCGCAATTTCGGTGTTGAGCTCTGGCCAGATTGAGCAGGAGAGGCTGTGTACGTTGGAAGTTTTAGTAGGCTAAACAAGTTCAGAGCCCAAGTGTTTGTGGTTCGTTTGAGAGGTTACCAGTGGGAGATGAGGACCAGCAAGAGCTTTCAGGGCTGGCACCTTTAGTGTAGGAGCAATCCCTGGACGTTCCCAATTTCGTTGGTGAATTTTGGCCAGATTGAGCAGGAGAGGCTGTGTACGTTGGAAGCTTTAGTAGGCTAAACAAGTTCAGAGCCCAAGTGTTTGTGGTTCGTTTGAGAGCTTACCAGTGGGAGATGAGGACCAGCAAGAGCTTTCAGGGCTGGCACCTTTAGTGTAGGAGCAATCCCTGGACGTTCGCAATTTCGGCGTTGAGCTCTGGCCAGATTGAGCAGGAGAGGGAGTGTACGTTGGAAGTTTTAGTAGGCTAAACAAGTTCAGAGCCCAAGTGTTTGTGGTTCGTTTGAGAGGTTACCAGTGGGAGATGAGGACCAGCAAGAGCTTTCAGGGCTGGCACCTTTAGTGTAGGAGCAATCGCTGGACGTTCGCAATTTCGGTGTTGAGCTCTGGCCAGATTGAGCAGGAGAGGCTGTGTACGTTGGAAGTTTTAGTAGGCTAAACAAGTTCAGAGCCCAAGTGTTTGTGGTTCGTTTGAGAGGTTACCAGTGGGAGATGAGGACCAGCAAGAGCTTTCAGGGCTGGCACCTTTAGTGTAGGAGCAATCCCTGGACGTTCACAATTTCGGAGTTGAGCTCTGGCCAGATTGAGCAGGAGAGGCTGTGTACGTTGGAAGTTTTAGTAGCCTAAACAAGTTCAGAGCCCAGGTGTTTGTGGTTCGTTTGAGAGGTTACCAGTGGGAGATGAGGACCAGCAAGAGCTTTCAGGGCTGGCACCTTTAGTGTAGAGCAATCGCTGGACGTTCGTAATTTCGTTGGTGAATTTTGGCCAGATTGAGCATGAGAGGCAGTGTACGTTGGAAGTTTTAGTAGGCTAAACAAGTTCAGAGCCCAAGTGTTTGTGGTTCGTTTGAGAGGTTACCAGTGGGAGATGAGGACCAGCAAGAGCTTTCAGGGCTGGCACCTTTAGTGTAGGAGCAATCCCTGGACGTTCGCAATTTCGGTGTTGAGCTCTGGCCAGATTGAGCAGGAGAGGCTGTGTACGTTGGAAGTTTTAGTAGGCTAAACAAGTTCAGAGCCCAAGTGTTTGTGGTTCGTTTGAGAGGTTACCAGTGGGAGATGAGGACCAGCAAGAGCTTTCAGGGCTGGCACCTTTAGTGTAGGAGCAATCGCTGGACGTTCGCAATTTCGGTGTTGAGCTCTGGCCAGATTGAGCAGGAGAGGCTGTGTACGTTGGAAGTTTTAGTAGCCTAAACAAGTTCAGAGCCCAAGTGTTTGTGGTTCGTTTGAGAGGTTACCAGTGGGAGATGAGGACCAGCAAGAGCTTTCAGGGCTGGCACCTTTAGTGTAGGAGCAATCCCTGGACGTTCGCAATTTCGGCGTTGAGCTCTGGCCAGATTGAGCAGGAGAGGCTGTGTACGTTGGAAGTTTTAGTAGGCTAAACAAGTTCAGAGCCCAAGTGTTTGTGGTTCGTTTGAGAGGTTACCAGTGGGAGATGAGGACCAGCAAGAGCTTTCAGGGCTGGCACCTTTAGTGTAGGAGCAATCCCTGGACATTCGCAATTTCGTTGGTGAATTTGGGCAGATTGAGCAGGAGAGGCTGTGTACGTTGGAAGTTTTAGTAGGCTAAACAAGTTCAGAGGCCAAGTGTTTGTGGTTCGTTTGAGAGGTTACCAGTGGGAGATGAGGACCAGCAAGAGCTTTCAGGGCTGGCACCCTTAGTGTAGGAGCAATCGCTGGACATTCGCAATGTCGGTGTTGAGCTCTGGCCAGATTGAGCAGGAGAGGCTGTGTACGTTGGAAGTTTTAGTAGGCTAAACAAGTTCAGAGCCCAAGTGTTTGTGGTTCGTTTGAGAGGTTACCAGTGGGAGATGAGGACCAGCAAGAGCTTTCAGGGCTGGCACCTTTAGTGTAGGAGCAATCCCTGGACGTTCGCAATTTCGGTGTTGAGCTCTGGCCAGATTGAGCAGGAGAGGCTGTGTACGTTGGAAGTTTTAGTAGGCTAAACAAGTTCAGAGCCCAAGTGTTTGTGGTTCGTTTGAGAGGTTACCAGTGGGAGATGAGGACCAGCAAGAGCTTTCAGGGCTGGCACCTTTAGTGTAGGAGCTATCGCTGGACGTTCGCAATTTCGGTGTTGAGCTCTGGCCAGATTGAGCAGGAGAGGCTGTGTACGTTGGAAGTTTTAGTAGGCTAAACAAGTTCAGAGCCCAAGTGTTTGTGGTTCGTTTGAGAGGTTACCAGTGGGAGATGAGGACCAGCAAGAGCTTTCAGGGCTGGCACCTTTAGTGTAGGAGCAATCGCTGGACGTTCCCAATTTCGTTGGTGAATTTTGGCCAGATTGAGCAGGAGAGGCTGTGTACGTTGGAAGCTTTAGTAGGCTAAACAAGTTCAGAGCCCAAGTGTTTGTGGTTCGTTTGAGAGGTTACCAGTGGGAGATGAGGACCAGCAAGAGCTTTCAGGGCTGGCACCTTTAGTGTAGGAGCAGTCGCTGGACATTCGCAATGTCGGTGTTGAGCTCTGGCCAGATTGAGCAGGAGAGGCTGTGTACGTTGGAAGTTTTAGTAGGCTAAACAAGTTCAGAGGCCAAGTGTTTGTGGTTCGTTTGAGAGGTTACCAGTGGGAGATGAGGACCAGCAAGAGCTTTCAGGGCTGGCACCTTTAGTGTAGGAGCAATCCCTGGACGTTCGCAATTTCGGTGTTGAGCTCTGGCCAGATTGAGCAGGAGAGGCTGTGTACGTTGGAAGTTTTAGTAGGCTAAACAAGTTCAGAGCCCAAGTGTTTGTGGTTCGTTTGAGAGGTTACCAGTGGGAGATGAGGACCAGCAAGAGCTTTCAGGGCTGGCACCTTTAGTGTAGGAGCAATCCCTGGACGTTCGCAATTTCGGTGTTGAGCTCTGGCCAGATTGAGCAGGAGAGGCTGTGTACGTTGGAAGTTTTAGTAGGCTAAACAAGTTCAGAGCCCAAGTGTTTGTGGTTCGTTTGAGAGGTTACCAGTGGGAGATGAGGACCAGCAAGAGCTTTCAGGGCTGGCACCTTTAGTGTAGGAGCAATCGCTGGACGTTCGCAATTTCGGTGTTGAGCTCTGGCCAGATTGAGCAGGAGAGGCTGTGTACGTTGGAAGTTTTAGTAGGCTAAACAAGTTCAGAGGCCAAGTGTTTGTGGTTCGTTTGAGAGGTTACCAGTGGGAGATGAGGACCAGCAAGAGCTTTCAGGGCTGGCACCTTTAGTGTAGGAGCAATCCCTGGACGTTCCCAATTTCGTTGGTGAATTTTGGCCAGATTGAGCAGGAGAGGCTGTGTACGTTGGAAGCTTTAGTAGGCTAAACAAGTTCAGAGCCCAAGTGTTTGTGGTTCGTTTGAGAGGTTACCAGTGGGAGATGAGGACCAGCAAGAGCTTTCAGGGCTGGCACCCTTAGTGTAGGAGCAGTCGCTGGACGTTCGCAATTTCGTTGGTGAATTTTGGCCAGATTGAGCAGGAGAGGCTGTGTACATTGGAAGTTTTAGTAGGCTAAACAAGTTCAGAGCCCAAGTGTTTGTGGTTCGTTTGAGAGGTTACCAGTGGGAGATGAGGACCAGCAAGAGCTTTCAGGGCTGGCACCTTTAGTGTAGGAGCAATCCCTGGACGTTCGCAATTTCGGCGTTGAGCTCTGGCCAGATTGAGCAGGAGAGGGAGTGTACGTTGGAAGTTTTAGTAGGCTAAACAAGTTCAGAGCCCAAGTGTTTGTGGTTCGTTTGAGAGGTTACCAGTGGGAGATGAGGACCAGCAAGAGCTTTCAGGGCTGGCACCTTTAGTGTAGGAGCAATTGCTGGACGTTCGCAATTTCGGTGTTGAGCTCTGGCCAGATTGAGCAGGAGAGGCTGTGTACGTTGGAAGTTTTAGTAGGCTAAACAAGTTCAGAGCCCAAGTGTTTGTGGTTCGTTTGAGAGGTTACCAGTGGGAGATGAGGACCAGCAAGAGCTTTCAGGGCTGGCACCTTTAGTGTAGGAGCAATCCCTGGACGTTCACAATTTCGGAGTTGAGCTCTGGCCAGATTGAGCAGGAGAGGCTGTGTACGTTGGAAGTTTTAGTAGGCTAAACAAGTTCAGAGCCCAGGTGTTTGTGGTTCGTTTGAGAGGTTACCAGTGGGAGATGAGGACCAGCAAGAGCTTTCAGGGCTGGCACCTTTAGTGTAGAGCAATCGCTGGACGATCGCAATTTCGTTGGTGAATTTTGGCCAGATTGAGCATGAGAGGCAGTGTACGTTGGAAGTTTTAGTAGGCTAAACAAGTTCAGAGCCCAAGTGTTTGTGGTTCGTTTGAGAGGTTACCAGTGGGAGATGAGGACCAGCAAGAGCTTTCAGGGCTGGCACCTTTAGTGTAGGAGCTATCGCTGGACGTTCGCAATTTCGGTGTTGAGCTCTGGCCAGATTGAGCAGGAGAGGCTGTGTACGTTGGAAGTTTTAGTAGGCTAAACAAGTTCAGAGGCCAAGTGTTTGTGGTTCGTTTGAGAGGTTACCAGTGGGAGATGAGGACCAGCAAGAGCTTTCAGGGCTGGCACCTTTAGTGTAGGAGCAATCGCTGGACGTTCGCAATTTCGGTGTTGAATTTTGGGCAGATTGAGCAGGAGAGGGAGTGTACGTTGGAAGTTTTAGTAGGCTAAACAAGTTCAGAGCCCAAGTGTTTGTGGTTCGTTTGAGAGGTTACCAGTGGGAGATGAGGACCAGCAAGAGCTTTCAGGGCTGGCACCTTTAGTGTAGGAGCAATCCCTGGACGTTCACAATTTCGGAGTTGAGCTCTGGCCAGATTGAGCAGGAGAGGCTGTGTACGTTGGAAGTTTTAGTAGGCTAAACAAGTTCAGAGCCCAGGTGTTTGTGGTTCGTTTGAGAGGTTACCAGTGGGAGATGAGGACCAGCAAGAGCTTTCAGGGCTGGCACCTTTAGTGTAGAGCAATCGCTGGACGTTCGCAATTTCGTTGGTGAATTTTGGCCAGATTGAGCATGAGAGGCAGTGTACGTTGGAAGTTTTAGTAGGCTAAACAAGTTCAGAGCCCAAGTGTTTGTGGTTCGTTTGAGAGGTTACCAGTGGGAGATGAGGACCAGCAAGAGCTTTCAGGGCTGGCACCTTTAGTGTAGGAGCTATCGCTGGACGTTCGCAATTTCGGTGTTGAGCTCTGGCCAGATTGAGCAGGAGAGGCTGTGTACGTTGGAAGTTTTAGTAGGCTAAACAAGTTCAGAGCCCAAGTGTTTGTGGTTCGTTTGAGAGGTTACCAGTGGGAGATGAGGACCAGCAAGAGCTTTCAGGGCTGGCACCTTTAGTATAGGAGCAATCCTTGGACGTTCGCAATTTCGGTGTTGAGCTCTGGCCAGATTGAGCAGGAGAGGCTGTGTACGTTGGAAGTTTTAGTAGGCTAAACAAGTTCAGAGCCCAAGTGTTTGTGGTTCGTTTGAGAGGTTACCAGTGGGAGATGAGGACCAGCAAGAGCTTTCAGGGCTGGCACCTTTAGTGTAGGAGCAATCGCTGGACGTTCGCAATTTCAGTGTTGAGCTCTGGCCAGATTGAGCAGGAGAGGCTGTGTACGTTGGAAGTTTTAGTAGGCTAAACAAGTTCAGAGCCCAAGTGTTTGTGGTTCGTTTGAGAGGTTACCAGTGGGAGATGAGGACCAGCAAGAGCTTTCAGGGCTGGCACCTTTAGTGTAGGAGCAATCGCTGGACGTTCGCAATTTCGGTGTTGAGCTCTGGCCAGATTGAGCAGGAGAGGCTGTGTACGTTGGAAGTTTTAGTAGGCTAAACAAGTTCAGAGCCCAAGTGTTTGTGGTTCGTTTGAGAGGTTACCAGTGGGAGATGAGGACCAGCAAGAGCTTTCAGGGCTGGCACCTTTAGTGTAGGAGCAATCGCTGGACGTTCGCAATTTCGGTGTTGAGCTCTGGCCAGATTGAGCAGGAGAGGCTGTGTACGTTGGAAGTTTTAGTAGGCTAAACAAGTTCAGAGCCCAAGTGTTTGTGGTTCGTTTGAGAGGTTACCAGTGGGAGATGAGGACCAGCAAGAGCTTTCAGGGCTGGCACCTTTAGTGTAGGAGCAATCCCTGGACGTTCGCAATTTCGGAGTTGAGCTCTGGCCAGATTGAGCAGGAGAGGGAGTGTACGTTGGAAGTTTTAGTAGGCTAAACAAGTTCAGAGCCCAAGTGTTTGTGGTTCGTTTGAGAGGTTACCAGTGGGAGATGAGGACCAGCAAGAGCTTTCAGGGCTGGCACCTTTAGTGTAGGAGCAATCCCTGGACGTTCGCAATTTCGGCGTTGAGCTCTGGCCAGATTGAGCAGGAGAGGCTGTGTACGTTGGAAGTTTTAGTAGGCTAAACAAGTTCAGAGCCCAAGTGTTTGTGGTTCGTTTGAGAGGTTACCAGTGGGAGATGAGGACCAGCAAGAGCTTTCAGGGCTGGCACCTTTAGTGTAGGAGCAATCCCTGGACATTCGCAATTTCGTTGGTGAATTTTGGCCAGATTGAGCAGGAGAGGCTGTGTACGTTGGAAGTTTTAGTAGGCTAAACAAGTTCAGAGCCCAAGTGTTTGTGGTTCGTTTGAGAGGTTACCAGTGGGAGATGAGGACCAGCAAGAGCTTTCAGGGCTGGCACCTTTAGTGTAGGAGCAATCGCTGGACATTCGCAATGTCGGTGTTGAGCTCTGGCCAGATTGAGCAGGAGAGGCTGTGTACGTTGGAAGTTTTAGTAGGCTAAACAAGTTCAGAGCCCAAGTGTTTGTGGTTCGTTTGAGAGGTTACCAGTGGGAGATGAGGACCAGCAAGAGCTTTCAGGGCTGGCACCTTTAGTGTAGGAGCAATCCCTGGACGTTCGCAATTTCGGTGTTGAGCTCTGGCCAGATTGAGCAGGAGAGGCTGTGTACATTGGAAGTTTTAGTAGGCTAAACAAGTTCAGAGCCCAAGTGTTTGTGGTTCGTTTGAGAGGTTACCAGTGGGAGATGAGGACCAGCAAGAGCTTTCAGGGCTGGCACCTTTAGTGTAGGAGCAATCCCTGGACGTTCGCAATTTCGGTGTTGAGCTCTGGCCAGATTGAGCAGGAGAGGCTGTGTACGTTGGAAGTTTTAGTAGGCTAAACAAGTTCAGAGGCCAAGTGTTTGTGGTTCGTTTGAGAGGTTACCAGTGGGAGATGAGGACCAGCAAGAGCTTTCAGGGCTGGCACCTTTAGTGTAGGAGCTATCGCTGGACGTTCGCAATTTCGGTGTTGAGCTCTGGCCAGATTGAGCAGGAGAGGCTGTGTACGTTGGAAGTTTTAGTAGGCTAAACAAGTTCAGAGCCCAAGTGTTTGTGGTTCGTTTGAGAGGTTACCAGTGGGAGATGAGGACCAGCAAGAGCTTTCAGGGCTGGCACCTTTAGTGTAGGAGCAATCCCTGGACGTTCGCAATTTCGTTGGTGAATTTTGGGCAGATTGAGCAGGAGAGGCTGTGTACGTTGGAAGCTTTAGTAGGCTAAACAAGTTCAGAGCCCAAGTGTTTGTGGTTCGTTTGAGAGGTTACCAGTGGGAGATGAGGACCAGCAAGAGCTTTCAGGGCTGGCACCTTTAGTGTAGGAGCAATCGCTGGACGTTCGCAATTTCGGTGTTGAGCTCTGGCCAGATTGAGCAGGAGAGGCTGTGTACGTTGGAAGTTTTAGTAGGCTAAACAAGTTCAGAGCCCAAGTGTTTGTGGTTCGTTTGAGAGGTTACCAGTGGGAGATGAGGACCAGCAAGAGCTTTCAGGGCTGGCACCTTTAGTGTAGGAGCAATCCCTGGACGTTCGCAATTTCGGTGTTGAGCTCTGGCCAGATTGAGCAGGAGAGGCTGTGTACGTTGGAAGTTTTAGTAGGCTAAACAAGTTCAGAGCCCAGGTGTTTGTGGTTCGTTTGAGAGGTTACCAGTGGGAGATGAGGACCAGCAAGAGCTTTCAGGGCTGGCACCTTTAGTGTAGGAGCAATCCCTGGACGTTCGCAATTTCGGCGTTGAGCTCTGGCCAGATTGAGCAGGAGAGGCTGTGTACGTTGGAAGTTTTAGTAGGCTAAACAAGTTCAGAGGCCAAGTGTTTGTGGTTCGTTTGAGAGGTTACCAGTGGGAGATGAGGACCAGCAAGAGCTTTCAGGGCTGGCACCTTTAGTGTAGGAGCAATCCCTGGACGTTCGCAATTTCGGTGTTGAGCTCTGGCCAGATTGAGCAGGAGAGGCTGTGTACGTTGGAAGTTTTAGTAGGCTAAACAAGTTCAGAGCCCAAGTGTTTGTGGTTCGTTTGAGAGGTTACCAGTGGGAGATGAGGACCAGCAAGAGCTTTCAGGGCTGGCACCTTTAGTGTAGGAGCAATCCCTGGACGTTCCCAATTTCGTTGGTGAATTTTGGCCAGATTGAGCAGGAGAGGCTGTGTACGTTGGAAGCTTTAGTAGGCTAAACAAGTTCAGAGGCCAAGTGTTTGTGGTTCGTTTGAGAGGTTACCAGTGGGAGATGAGGACCAGCAAGAGCTTTCAGGGCTGGCACCTTTAGTGTAGGAGCAATCGCTGGACGTTCGCCATTTCGGTGTTGAGCTCTGGCCAGATTGAGCAGGAGAGGCTGTGTACGTTGGAAGTTTTAGTAGGCTAAACAAGTTCAGAGCCCAAGTGTTTGTGGTTCGTTTGAGAGGTTACCAGTGGGAGATGAGGACCAGCAAGAGCTTTCAGGGCTGGCACCTTTAGTGTAGGAGCAATCCCTGGACGTTCCCAATTTCGTTGGTGAATTTTGGCCAGATTGAGCAGGAGAGGCTGTGTACGTTGGAAGCTTTAGTAGGCTAAACAAGTTCAGAGCCCAAGTGTTTGTGGTTCGTTTGAGAGGTTACCAGTGGGAGATGAGGACCAGCAAGAGCTTTCAGGGCTGGCACCCTTAGTGTAGGAGCAGTCGCTGGACGTTCGCAATTTCGTTGGTGAATTTTGGCCAGATTGAGCAGGAGAGGCTGTGTACGTTGGAAGTTTTAGTAGGCTAAACAAGTTCAGAGCCCAAGTGTTTGTGGTTCGTTTGAGAGGTTACCAGTGGGAGATGAGGACCAGCAAGAGCTTTCAGGGCTGGCACCTTTAGTGTAGGAGCAATCCCTGGACGTTCCCAATTTCGTTGGTGAATTTTGGCCAGATTGAGCAGGAGAGGCTGTGTACGTTGGAAGCTTTAGTAGGCTAAACAAGTTCAGAGCCCAAGTGTTTGTGGTTCGTTTGAGAGGTTACCAGTGGGAGATGAGGACCAGCAAGAGCTTTCAGGGCTGGCACCTTTAGTGTAGGAGCAATCGCTGGACGTTCGCAATTTCGGTGTTGAGCTCTGGCCAGATTGAGCAGGAGAGGCTGTGTACGTTGGAAGTTTTAGTAGGCTAAACAAGTTCAGAGGCCAAGTGTTTGTGGTTCGTTTGAGAGGTTACCAGTGGGAGATGAGGACCAGCAAAAGATTTCAGGGCTGGCACCTTTAGTGTAGGAGCAATCGCTGGACGTTCGCAATTTCGGTGTTGAGCTCTGGCCAGATTGAGCAGGAGAGGCTGTGTACGTTGGAAGTTTTAGTAGGCTAAACAAGTTCAGAGCCCAAGTGTTTGTGGTTCGTTTGAGAGCTTACCAGTGGGAGATGAGGACCAGCAAGAGCTTTCAGGGCTGGCACCTTTAGTGTAGGAGCAATCCCTGGACGTTTGCAATTTCGGTGTTGAGCTCTGGCCAGATTGAGCAGGAGAGGCTGTGTACGTTGGAAGTTTTAGTAGGCTAAACAAGTTCAGAGCCCAAGTGTTTGTGGTTCGTTTGAGAGGTTACCAGTGGGAGATGAGGACCAGCAAGAGCTTTCAGGGCTGGCACCTTTAGTGTAGGAGCAATCCCTGGACGTTCGCAATTTCGTTGGTGAATTTTGGCCAGATTGAGCAGGAGAGGCTGTGTACGTTGGAAGTTTTAGTAGGCTAAACAAGTTCAGAGCCCAAGTGTTTGTGGTTCGTTTGAGAGGTTACCAGTGGGAGATGAGGACCAGCAAGAGCTTTCAGGGCTGGCACCTTTAGTGTAGGAGCAATCCCTGGACGTTCACAATTTCGGAGTTGAGCTCTGGCCAGATTGAGCAGGAGAGGCTGTGTACGTTGGAAGTTTTAGTAGGCTAAACAAGTTCAGAGCCCAGGTGTTTGTGGTTCGTTTGAGAGGTTACCAGTGGGAGATGAGGACCAGCAAGAGCTTTCAGGGCTGGCACCTTTAGTGTAGGAGCAATCGCTGGACGTTCGCAATTTCGGTGTTGAGCTCTGGCCAGATTGAGCAGGAGAGGCTGTGTACGTTGGAAGTTTTAGTAGGCTAAACAAGTTCAGAGCCCAAGTGTTTGTGGTTCGTTTGAGAGGTTACCAGTGGGAGATGAGGACCAGCAAGAGCTTTCAGGGCTGGCACCTTTAGTGTAACAGCAATCCCTGGACGTTCGCAATTTCGGTGTTGAGCTCTGGCCAGATTGAGCAGGAGAGGCTGTGTACGTTGGAAGTTTTAGTAGGCTAAACAAGTTCAGAGCCCAAGTGTTTGTGGTTCGTTTGAGAGGTTACCAGTGGGAGATGAGGACCAGCAAGAGCTTTCAGGGCTGGCACCTTTAGTGTAGGAGCAATCGCTGGACGTTCGCAATTTCGGTGTTGAGCTCTGGCCAGATTGAGCAGGAGAGGCTGTGTACGTTGGAAGTTTTAGTAGCCTAAACAAGTTCAGAGGCCAAGTGTTTGTGGTTCGTTTGAGAGGTTACCAGTGGGAGATGAGGACCAGCAAGAGCTTTCAGGGCTGGCACCTTTAGTGTAGGAGCAATCCCTGGACATTCGCAATTTCGTTGGTGAATTTTGGCCAGATTGAGCAGGAGAGGCTGTGTACGTTGGAAGTTTTAGTAGGCTAAACAAGTTCAGAGCCCAAGTGTTTGTGGTTCGTTTGAGAGGTTACCAGTGGGAGATGAGGACCAGCAAGAGCTTTCAGGGCTGGCACCTTTAGTGTAGGAGCAATCGCTGGACGTTCGCAATTTCGGTGTTGAGCTCTGGCCAGATTGAGCAGGAGAGGCTGTGTACGTTGGAAGTTTTAGTAGGCTAAACAAGTTCAGAGCCCAAGTGTTTGTGGTTCGTTTGAGAGGTTACCAGTGGGAGATGAGGACCAGCAAGAGCTTTCAGGGCTGGCACCTTTAGTGTAGGAGCAATCCCTGGACGTTCACAATTTCGGAGTTGAGCTCTGGCCAGATTGAGCAGGAGAGGCTGTGTACGTTGGAAGTTTTAGTAGGCTAAACAAGTTCAGAGCCCAGGTGTTTGTGGTTCGTTTGAGAGGTTACCAGTGGGAGATGAGGACCAGCAAGAGCTTTCAGGGCTGGCACCTTTAGTGTAGGAGCTATCGCTGGACGTTCGCAATTTCGGTGTTGAGCTCTGGCCAGATTGAGCAGGAGAGGCTGTGTACGTTGGAAGTTTTAGTAGGCTAAACAAGTTCAGAGCCCAAGTGTTTGTGGTTCGTTTGAGAGGTTACCAGTGGGAGATGAGGACCAGCAAGAGCTTTCAGGGCTGGCACCTTTAGTGTAACAGCAATCCCTGGACGTTCGCAATTTCGGTGTTGAGCTCTGGCCAGATTGAGCAGGAGAGGCTGTGTACGTTGGAAGTTTTAGTAGGCTAAACAAGTTCAGAGCCCAAGTGTTTGTGGTTCGTTTGAGAGGTTACCAGTGGGAGATGAGGACCAGCAAGAGCTTTCAGGGCTGGCACCTTTAGTGTAGGAGCAATCGCTGGACGTTCGCAATTTCGGTGTTGAGCTCTGGCCAGATTGAGCAGGAGAGGCTGTGTACGTTGGAAGTTTTAGTAGGCTAAACAAGTTCAGAGCCCAAGTGTTTGTGGTTCGTTTGAGAGGTTACCAGTGGGAGATGAGGACCAGCAAGAGCTTTCAGGGCTGGCACCTTTAGTGTAGGAGCAATCCCTGGACATTCGCAATTTCGTTGGTGAATTTTGGGCAGATTGAGCAGGAGAGGCTGTGTACGTTGGAAGTTTTAGTAGGCTAAACAAGTTCAGAGGCCAAGTGTTTGTGGTTCGTTTGAGAGGTTACCAGTGGGAGATGAGGACCAGCAAGAGCTTTCAGGGCTGGCACCTTTAGTGTAGAGCAATCGCTGGACATTCGCAATGTCGGTGTTGAGCTCTGGCCAGATTGAGCAGGAGAGGCTGTGTACGTTGGAAGTTTTAGTAGGCTAAACAAGTTCAGAGCCCAAGTGTTTGTGGTTCGTTTGAGAGGTTACCAGTGGGAGATGAGGACCAGCAAGAGCTTTCAGGGCTGGCACCTTTAGTGTAGGAGCAATCCCTGGACGTTCGCAATTTCGGTGTTGAGCTCTGGCCAGATTGAGCAGGAGAGGCTGTGTACGTTGGAAGTTTTAGTAGGCTAAACAAGTTCAGAGGCCAAGTGTTTGTGGTTCGTTTGAGAGGTTACCAGTGGGAGATGAGGACCAGCAAGAGCTTTCAGGGCTGGCACCTTTAGTGTAGGAGCTATCGCTGGACGTTCGCAATTTCGGTGTTGAGCTCTGGCCAGATTGAGCAGGAGAGGCTGTGTACGTTGGAAGTTTTAGTAGGCTAAACAAGTTCAGAGGCCAAGTGTTTGTGGTTCGTTTGAGAGGTTACCAGTGGGAGATGAGGACCAGCAAGAGCTTTCAGGGCTGGCACCTTTAGTGTAGGAGCAATCCCTGGACGTTCGCAATTTCGTTGGTGAATTTTGGCCAGATTGAGCAGGAGAGGCTGTGTACGTTGGAAGCTTTAGTAGGCTAAACAAGTTCAGAGCCCAAGTGTTTGTGGTTCGTTTGAGAGGTTACCAGTGGGAGATGAGGACCAGCAAGAGCTTTCAGGGCTGGCACCTTTAGTGTAGGAGCAGTCGCTGGACATTCGCA
Source organism: Gavia stellata (assembly GCF_030936135.1). NCBI lineage: Eukaryota > Metazoa > Chordata > Aves > Gaviiformes > Gaviidae > Gavia > Gavia stellata. Next base: position 10,827 of record NW_026776585.1, on the reverse strand, counting down.
ATTTCGTTGGTGAATTTTGGGCAGATTGAGCAGGAGAGGCTGTGTACGTTGGAAGTTTTAGTAGGCTAAACAAGTTCAGAGCCCAAGTGTTTGTGGTTCGTTTGAGAGGTTACCAGTGGGAGATGAGGACCAGCAAGAGCTTTCAGGGCTGGCACCCTTAGTGTAGGAGCAGTCGCTGGACGTTCGCAATTTCGTTGGTGAATTTTGGCCAGATTGAGCAGGAGAGGCTGTGTACGTTGGAAGTTTTAGTAGGCTAAACAAGTTCAGAGCCCAAGTGTTTGTGGTTCGTTTGAGAGGTTACCAGTGGGAGATGAGGACCAGCAAGAGCTTTCAGGGCTGGCACCTTTAGTGTAGGAGCAATCGCTGGACGTTCGCAATTTCGGTGTTGAGCTCTGGCCAGATTGAGCAGGAGAGGCTGTGTACGTTGGAAGTTTTAGTAGGCTAAACAAGTTCAGAGCCCAAGTGTTTGTGGTTCATTTGAGAGGTTACCAGTGGGAGATGAGGACCAGCAAGAGCTTTCAGGGCTGGCACCTTTAGTGTAGGAGCAATCGCTGGACGTTCGCAATTTCGGTGTTGAGCTCTGGCCAGATTGAGCAGGAGAGGCTGTGTACGTTGGAAGTTTTAGTAGGCTAAACAAGTTCAGAGGCCAAGTGTTTGTGGTTCGTTTGAGAGGTTACCAGTGGGAGATGAGGACCAGCAAGAGCTTTCAGGGCTGGCACCTTTAGTGTAGGAGCAATCGCTGGACGTTCCCAATTTCGTTGGTGAATTTTGGCCAGATTGAGCAGGAGAGGCTGTGTACGTTGGAAGCTTTAGTAGGCTAAACAAGTTCAGAGCCCAAGTGTTTGTGGTTCGTTTGAGAGCTTACCAGTGGGAGATGAGGACCAGCAAGAGCTTTCAGGGCTGGCACCCTTAGTGTAGGAGCAGTCGCTGGACGTTCGCAATTTCGTTGGTGAATTTTGGCCAGATTGAGCAGGAGAGGCTGTGTACGTTGGAAGTTTTAGTAGGCTAAACAAGTTCAGAGCCCAAGTGTTTGTGGTTCGTTTGAGAGGTTACCAGTGGGAGATGAGGACCAGCAAGAGCTTTCAGGGCTGGCACCTTTAGTGTAGGAGCAATCCCTGGACGTTCGCAATTTCGGTGTTGAGCTCTGGCCAGATTGAGCAGGAGAGGCTGTGTACGTTGGAAGTTTTAGTAGGCGAAACAAGTTCAGAGCCCAAGTGTTTGTGGTTCGTTTGAGAGGTTACCAGTGGGAGATGAGGACCAGCAAGAGCTTTCAGGGCTGGCACCTTTAGTGTAGGAGCAATCCCTGGACGTTCGCAATTTCGTTGGTGAATTTTGGCCAGATTGAGCAGGAGAGGCTGTGTACGTTGGAAGCTTTAGTAGGCTAAACAAGTTCAGAGCCCAAGTGTTTGTGGTTCGTTTGAGAGGTTACCAGTGGGAGATGAGAACCAGCAAGAGCTTTCAGGGCTGGCACCTTTAGTGTAGGAGCAGTCGCTGGACATTCGCAATTTCGTTGGTGAATTTTGGGCAGATTGAGCAGGAGAGGCTGTGTACGTTGGAAGTTTTAGTAGGCTAAACAAGTTCAGAGCCCAAGTGTTTGTGGTTCGTTTGAGAGGTTACCAGTGGGAGATGAGGACCAGCAAGAGCTTTCAGGGCTGGCACCCTTAGTGTAGGAGCAGTCGCTGGACGTTCGCAATTTCGTTGGTGAATTTTGGCCAGATTGAGCAGGAGAGGCTGTGTACGTTGGAAGTTTTAGTAGGCTAAACAAGTTCAGAGCCCAAGTGTTTGTGGTTCGTTTGAGAGGTTACCAGTGGGAGATGAGGACCAGCAAGAGCTTTCAGGGCTGGCACCTTTAGTGTAGGAGCAATCGCTGGACGTTCGCAATTTCGGTGTTGAGCTCTGGCCAGATTGAGCAGGAGAGGCTGTGTACGTTGGAAGTTTTAGTAGGCTAAACAAGTTCAGAGCCCAAGTGTTTGTGGTTCATTTGAGAGGTTACCAGTGGGAGATGAGGACCAGCAAGAGCTTTCAGGGCTGGCACCTTTAGTGTAGGAGCAATCGCTGGACGTTCGCAATTTCGGTGTTGAGCTCTGGCCAGATTGAGCAGGAGAGGCTGTGTACGTTGGAAGTTTTAGTAGGCTAAACAAGTTCAGAGGCCAAGTGTTTGTGGTTCGTTTGAGAGGTTACCAGTGGGAGATGAGGACCAGCAAGAGCTTTCAGGGCTGGCACCTTTAGTGTAGGAGCAATCGCTGGACGTTCCCAATTTCGTTGGTGAATTTTGGCCAGATTGAGCAGGAGAGGCTGTGTACGTTGGAAGCTTTAGTAGGCTAAACAAGTTCAGAGCCCAAGTGTTTGTGGTTCGTTTGAGAGCTTACCAGTGGGAGATGAGGACCAGCAAGAGCTTTCAGGGCTGGCACCCTTAGTGTAGGAGCAGTCGCTGGACGTTCGCAATTTCGTTGGTGAATTTTGGCCAGATTGAGCAGGAGAGGCTGTGTACGTTGGAAGTTTTAGTAGGCTAAACAAGTTCAGAGCCCAAGTGTTTGTGGTTCGTTTGAGAGGTTACCAGTGGGAGATGAGGACCAGCAAGAGCTTTCAGGGCTGGCACCTTTAGTGTAGGAGCAATCCCTGGACGTTCGCAATTTCGGTGTTGAGCTCTGGCCAGATTGAGCAGGAGAGGCTGTGTACGTTGGAAGTTTTAGTAGGCGAAACAAGTTCAGAGCCCAAGTGTTTGTGGTTCGTTTGAGAGGTTACCAGTGGGAGATGAGGACCAGCAAGAGCTTTCAGGGCTGGCACCTTTAGTGTAGGAGCAATCCCTGGACGTTCACAATTTCGGAGTTGAGCTCTGGCCAGATTGAGCAGGAGAGGCTGTGTACGTTGGAAGTTTTAGTAGGCTAAACAAGTTCAGAGCCCAGGTGTTTGTGGTTCGTTTGAGAGGTTACCAGTGGGAGATGAGGACCAGCAAGAGCTTTCAGGGCTGGCACCTTTAGTGTAGAGCAATCGCTGGACGTTCGCAATTTCATTGGTGAATTTTGGCCAGATTGAGCATGAGAGGCAGTGTACGTTGGAAGTTTTAGTAGGCTAAACAAGTTCAGAGCCCAAGTGTTTGTGGTTCGTTTGAGAGGTTACCAGTGGGAGATGAGGACCAGCAAGAGCTTTCAGGGCTGGCACCTTTAGTGTAGGAGCAATCCCTGGACGTTCGCAATTTCGGTGTTGAATTTTGGGCAGATTGAGCAGGAGAGGCTGTGTACGTTGGAAGTTTTAGTAGGCTAAACAAGTTCAGAGCCCAAGTGTTTGTGGTTCGTTTGAGAGGTTACCAGTGGGAGATGAGGACCAGCAAGAGCTTTCAGGGCTGGCACCTTTAGTGTAGGAGCAATCGCTGGACGTTCGCAATTTCGGTGTTGAGCTCTGGCCAGATTGAGCAGGAGAGGCTGTATACGTTGGAAGTTTTAGTAGGCTAAACAAGTTCAGAGCCCAAGTGTTTGTGGTTCGTTTGAGAGGTTACCAGTGGGAGATGAGGACCAGCAAGAGCTTTCAGGGCTGGCACCTTTAGTGTAGGAGCAATCCCTGGACGTTCACAATTTCGGAGTTGAGCTCTGGCCAGATTGAGCAGGAGAGGCTGTGTACGTTGGAAGTTTTAGTAGGCTAAACAAGTTCAGAGCCCAGGTGTTTGTGGTTCGTTTGAGAGGTTACCAGTGGGAGATGAGGACCAGCAAGAGCTTTCAGGGCTGGCACCTTTAGTGTAGAGCAATCGCTGGACGTTCGCAATTTCGTTGGTGAATTTTGGCCAGATTGAGCATGAGAGGCAGTGTACGTTGGAAGTTTTAGTAGGCTAAACAAGTTCAGAGCCCAAGTGTTTGTGGTTCGTTTGAGAGGTTACCAGTGGGAGATGAGGACCAGCAAGAGCTTTCAGGGCTGGCACCTTTAGTGTAGGAGCTATCGCTGGACGTTCGCAATTTCGGTGTTGAGCTCTGGCCAGATTGAGCAGGAGAGGCTGTGTACGTTGGAAGTTTTAGTAGGCTAAACAAGTTCAGAGCCCAAGTGTTTGTGGTTCGTTTGAGAGGTTACCAGTGGGAGATGAGGACCAGCAAGAGCTTTCAGGGCTGGCACCTTTAGTGTAGGAGCAATCGCTGGACGTTCGCAATTTCGGTGTTGAATTTTGGGCAGATTGAGCAGGAGAGGCTGTGTACGTTGGAAGTTTTAGTAGGCTAAACAAGTTCAGAGGCCAAGTGTTTGTGGTTCGTTTGAGAGGTTACCAGTGGGAGATGAGGACCAGCAAGAGCTTTCAGGGCTGGCACCTTTAGTGTAGGAGCAATCCCTGGACGTTCACAATTTCGGAGTTGAGCTCTGGCCAGATTGAGCAGGAGAGGCTGTGTACGTTGGAAGTTTTAGTAGGCTAAACAAGTTCAGAGCCCAGGTGTTTGTGGTTCGTTTGAGAGGTTACCAGTGGGAGATGAGGACCAGCAAGAGCTTTCAGGGCTGGCACCTTTAGTGTAGAGCAATCGCTGGACGTTCGGAATTTCGTTGGTGAATTTTGGCCAGATTGAGCATGAGAGGCAGTGTACGTTGGAAGTTTTAGTAGGCTAAACAAGTTCAGAGGCCAAGTGTTTGTGGTTCGTTTGAGAGGTTACCAGTGGGAGATGAGGACCAGCAAGAGCTTTCAGGGCTGGCACCTTTAGTGTAGGAGCAATCGCTGGACGTTCGCAATTTCGGTGTTGAGCTCTGGCCAGATTGAGCAGGAGAGGCTGTGTACGTTGGAAGTTTTAGTAGGCTAAACAAGTTCAGAGCCCAAGTGTTTGTGGTTCGTTTGAGAGGTTACCAGTGGGAGATGAGGACCAGCAAGAGCTTTCAGGGCTGGCACCTTTAGTGTAACAGCAATCCCTGGACGTTCGCAATTTCGGTGTTGAGCTCTGGCCAGATTGAGCAGGAGAGGCTGTGTACGTTGGAAGTTTTAGTAGGCTAAACAAGTTCAGAGCCCAAGTGTTTGTGGTTCGTTTGAGAGGTTACCAGTGGGAGATGAGGACCAGCAAGAGCTTTCAGGGCTGGCACCCTTAGTGTAGGAGCAGTCGCTGGACGTTCGCAATTTCGTTGGTGAATTTTGGGCAGATTGAGCAGGAGAGGCTGTGTACGTTGGAAGTTTTAGTAGGCTAAACAAGTTCAGAGCCCAAGTGTTTGTGGTTCGTTTGAGAGGTTACCAGTGGGAGATGAGGACCAGCAAGAGCTTTCAGGGCTGGCACCTTTAGTGTAGGAGCAATCGCTGGACGTTCACAATTTCGGTGTTGAATATTGGGCAGATTGAGCAGGAGAGGCTGTGTACGTTGGAAGTTTTAGTAGGCTAAACAAGTTCAGAGCCCAAGTGTTTGTGGTTCGTTTGAGAGCTTACCAGTGGGAGATGAGGACCAGCAAGAGCTTTCAGGGCTGGCACCTTTAGTGTAGAGCAATCGCTGGACGTTCGGAATTTCGTTGGTGAATTTTGGCCAGATTGAGCATGAGAGGCAGTGTACGTTGGAAGTTTTAGTAGGCTAAACAAGTTCAGAGCCCAGGTGTTTGTGGTTCGTTTGAGAGGTTACCAGTGGGAGATGAGGACCAGCAAGAGCTTTCAGGGCTGGCACCTTTAGTGTAGAGCAATCGCTGGACGTTCGCAATTTCGTTGGTGAATTTTGGCCAGATTGAGCATGAGAGGCAGTGTACGTTGGAAGTTTTCGTAGGCTAAACAAGTTCAGAGCCCAAGTGTTTGTGGTTCGTTTGAGAGGTTACCAGTGGGAGATGAGGACCAGCAAGAGCTTTCAGGGCTGGCACCTTTAGTGTAGGAGCTATCGCTGGACGTTCGCAATTTCGGTGTTGAGCTCTGGCCAGATTGAGCAGGAGAGGCTGTGTACGTTGGAAGTTTTAGTAGGCTAAACAAGTTCAGAGCCCAAGTGTTTGTGGTTCGTTTGAGAGGCTACCAGTGGGAGATGAGGACCAGCAAGAGCTTTCAGGGCTGGCACCTTTAGTGTAACAGCAATCCCTGGACGTTCGCAATTTCGGTGTTGAGCTCTGGCCAGATTGAGCAGGAGAGGCTGTGTACGTTGGAAGTTTTAGTAGGCTAAACAAGTTCAGAGGCCAAGTGTTTGTGGTTCGTTTGAGAGGTTACCAGTGGGAGATGAGGACCAGCAAGAGCTTTCAGGGCTGGCACCTTTAGTGTAGGAGCAGTCGCTGGACGTTCGCAATTTCGTTGGTGAATTTTGGGCAGATTGAGCAGGAGAGGCTGTGTACGTTGGAAGTTTTAGTAGGCTAAACAAGTTCAGAGCCCAAGTGTTTGTGGTTCGTTTGAGAGGTTACCAGTGGGAGATGAGGACCAGCAAGAGCTTTCAGGGCTGGCACCCTTAGTGTAGGAGCAGTCGCTGGACGTTCGCAATTTCGTTGGTGAATTTTGGCCAGATTGAGCAGGAGAGGCTGTGTACGTTGGAAGTTTTAGTAGGCTAAACAAGTTCAGAGCCCAAGTGTTTGTGGTTCGTTTGAGAGGTTACCAGTGGGAGATGAGGACCAGCAAGAGCTTTCAGGGCTGGCACCCTTAGTGTAGGAGCAGTCGCTGGACGTTCGCAATTTCGTTGGTGAATTTTGGGCAGATTGAGCAGGAGAGGCTGTGTACGTTGGAAGTTTTAGTAGGCTAAACAAGTTCAGAGCCCAAGTGTTTGTGGTTCGTTTGAGAGGTTACCAGTGGGAGATGAGGACCAGCAAGAGCTTTCAGGGCTGGCACCCTTAGTGTAGGAGCAGTCGCTGGACGTTCGCAATTTCGTTGGTGAATTTTGGCCAGATTGAGCAGGAGAGGCTGTGTACGTTGGAAGTTTTAGTAGGCTAAACAAGTTCAGAGCCCAAGTGTTTGTGGTTCGTTTGAGAGGTTACCAGTGGGAGATGAGGACCAGCAAGAGCTTTCAGGGCTGGCACCTTTAGTGTAGGAGCAATCGCTGGACGTTCACAATTTCGGTGTTGAATATTGGGCAGATTGAGCAGGAGAGGCTGTGTACGTTGGAAGTTTTAGTAGGCTAAACAAGTTCAGAGCCCAAGTGTTTGTGGTTCGTTTGAGAGGTTACCAGTGGGAGATGAGGACCAGCAAGAGCTTTCAGGGCTGGCGCCTTTAGTGTAGAGCAATCGCTGGACGTTCGGAATTTCGTTGGTGAATTTTGGCCAGATTGAGCATGAGAGGCAGTGTACGTTGGAAGTTTTAGTAGGCTAAACAAGTTCAGAGCCCAGGTGTTTGTGGTTCGTTTGAGAGGTTACCAGTGGGAGATGAGGACCAGCAAGAGCTTTCAGGGCTGGCACCTTTAGTGTAGAGCAATCGCTGGACGTTCGCAATTTCATTGGTGAATTTTGGCCAGATTGAGCATGAGAGGCAGTGTACGTTGGAAGTTTTAGTAGGCTAAACAAGTTCAGAGCCCAAGTGTTTGTGGTTCGTTTGAGAGGTTACCAGTGGGAGATGAGGACCAGCAAGAGCTTTCAGGGCTGGCACCTTTAGTGTAGGAGCTATCGCTGGACGTTCGCAATTTCGGTGTTGAGCTCTGGCCAGATTGAGCAGGAGAGGCTGTGTACGTTGGAAGTTTTAGTAGGCTAAACAAGTTCAGAGCCCAAGTGTTTGTGGTTCGTTTGAGAGGTTACCAGTGGGAGATGAGGACCAGCAAGAGCTTTCAGGGCTGGCACCTTTAGTGTAACAGCAATCCCTGGACGTTCGCAATTTCGGTGTTGAGCTCTGGCCAGATTGAGCAGGAGAGGCTGTGTACGTTGGAAGTTTTAGTAGGCTAAACAAGTTCAGAGCCCAAGTGTTTGTGGTTCGTTTGAGAGGTTACAAGTGGGAGATGAGGACCAGCAAGAGCTTTCAGGGCTGGCACCCTTAGTGTAGGAGCAGTCGCTGGACGTTCGCAATTTCGTTGGTGAATTTTGGGCAGATTGAGCAGGAGAGGCTGTGTACGTTGGAAGTTTTAGTAGGCTAAACAAGTTCAGAGCCCAAGTGTTTGTGGTTCGTTTGAGAGGTTACCAGTGGGAGATGAGGACCAGCAAGAGCTTTCAGGGCTGGCACCCTTAGTGTAGGAGCAGTCGCTGGACGTTCGCAATTTCGTTGGTGAATTTTGGCCAGATTGAGCAGGAGAGGCTGTGTACGTTGGAAGTTTTAGTAGGCTAAACAAGTTCAGAGCCCAAGTGTTTGTGGTTCGTTTGAGAGGTTACCAGTGGGAGATGAGGACCAGCAAGAGCTTTCAGGGCTGGCACCTTTAGTGTAGGAGCAATCGCTGGACGTTCACAATTTCGGTGTTGAATATTGGGCAGATTGAGCAGGAGAGGCTGTGTACGTTGGAAGTTTTAGTAGGCTAAACAAGTTCAGAGCCCAAGTGTTTGTGGTTCGTTTGAGAGGTTACCAGTGGGAGATGAGGACCAGCAAGAGCTTTCAGGGCTGGCACCCTTAGTGTAGGAGCAGTCGCTGGACGTTCGCAATTTCGTTGGTGAATTTTGGCCAGATTGAGCATGAGAGGCAGTGTACGTTGGAAGTTTTAGTAGGCTAAACAAGTTCAGAGCCCAAGTGTTTGTGGTTCGTTTGAGAGGTTACCAGTGGGAGATGAGGACCAGCAAGAGCTTTCAGGGCTGGCACCTTTAGTGTAGGAGCTATCGCTGGACGTTCGCAATTTCGGTGTTGAGCTCTGGCCAGATTGAGCAGGAGAGGCTGTGTACGTTGGAAGTTTTAGTAGGCTAAACAAGTTCAGAGCCCAAGTGTTTGTGGTTCGTTTGAGAGGTTACCAGTGGGAGATGAGGACCAGCAAGAGCTTTCAGGGCTGGCACCTTTAGTGTAGGAGCAATCGCTGGACGTTCGCAATTTCGGTGTTGAGCTCTGGCCAGATTGAGCAGGAGAGGCTGTGTACGTTGGAAGTTTTAGTAGGCTAAACAAGTTCAGAGCCCAAGTGTTTGTGGTTCGTTTGAGAGGTTACCAGTGGGAGATGAGGACCAGCAAGAGCTTTCAGGGCTGGCACCTTTAGTGTAGGAGCAATCCCTGGACGTTCACAATTTCGGAGTTGAGCTCTGGCCAGATTGAGCAGGAGAGGCTGTGTACGTTGGAAGTTTTAGTAGGCTAAACAAGTTCAGAGCCCAGGTGTTTGTGGTTCGTTTGAGAGGTTACCAGTGGGAGATGAGGACCAGCAAGAGCTTTCAGGGCTGGCACCTTTAGTGTAGAGCAATCGCTGGACGTTCGCAATTTCGTTGGTGAATTTTGGCCAGATTGAGCATGAGAGGCAGTGTACGTTGGAAGTTTTAGTAGGCTAAACAAGTTCAGAGCCCAAGTGTTTGTGGTTCGTTTGAGAGGTTACCAGTGGGAGATGAGGACCAGCAAGAGCTTTCAGGGCTGGCACCTTTAGTGTAGGAGCTATCGCTGGACGTTCGCAATTTCGGTGTTGAGCTCTGGCCAGATTGAGCAGGAGAGGCTGTGTACGTTGGAAGTTTTAGTAGGCTAAACAAGTTCAGAGCCCAAGTGTTTGTGGTTCGTTTGAGAGGTTACCAGTGGGAGATGAGGACCAGCAAGAGCTTTCAGGGCTGGCACCTTTAGTGTAGGAGCAATCGCTGGACGTTCGCAATTTCGGTGTTGAATTTTGGGCAGATTGAGCAGGAGAGGCTGTGTACGTTGGAAGTTTTAGTAGGCTAAACAAGTTCAGAGCCCAAGTGTTTGTGGTTCGTTTGAGAGGTTACCAGTGGGAGATGAGGACCAGCAAGAGCTTTCAGGGCTGGCACCTTTAGTGTAGGAGCAATCCCTGGACGTTCACAATTTCGGAGTTGAGCTCTGGCCAGATTGAGCAGGAGAGGCTGTGTACGTTGGAAGTTTTAGTAGGCTAAACAAGTTCAGAGCCCAGGTGTTTGTGGTTCGTTTGAGAGGTTACCAGTGGGAGATGAGGACCAGCAAGAGCTTTCAGGGCTGGCACCTTTAGTGTAGAGCAATCGCTGGACGTTCGGAATTTCGTTGGTGAATTTTGGCCAGATTGAGCATGAGAGGCAGTGTACGTTGGAAGTTTTAGTAGGCTAAACAAGTTCAGAGCCCAAGTGTTTGTGGTTCGTTTGAGAGGTTACCAGTGGGAGATGAGGACCAGCAAGAGCTTTCAGGGCTGGCACCTTTAGTGTAGGAGCAATCGCTGGACGTTCGCAATTTCGGTGTTGAGCTCTGGCCAGATTGAGCAGGAGAGGCTGTGTACGTTGGAAGTTTTAGTAGGCTAAACAAGTTCAGAGCCCAAGTGTTTGTGGTTCGTTTGAGAGGTTACCAGTGGGAGATGAGGACCAGCAAGAGCTTTCAGGGCTGGCACCTTTAGTGTAACAGCAATCCCTGGACGTTCGCAATTTCGGTGTTGAGCTCTGGCCAGATTGAGCAGGAGAGGCTGTGTACGTTGGAAGTTTTAGTAGGCTAAACAAGTTCAGAGCCCAAGTGTTTGTGGTTCGTTTGAGAGGTTACCAGTGGGAGATGAGGACCAGCAAGAGCTTTCAGGGCTGGCACCCTTAGTGTAGGAGCAGTCGCTGGACGTTCGCAATTTCGTTGGTGAATTTTGGGCAGATTGAGCAGGAGAGGCTGTGTACGTTGGAAGTTTTAGTAGGCTAAACAAGTTCAGAGCCCAAGTGTTTGTGGTTCGTTTGAGAGGTTACCAGTGGGAGATGAGGACCAGCAAGAGCTTTCAGGGCTGGCACCTTTAGTGTAGGAGCAATCGCTGGACGTTCGCAATTTCGTTGCTGAATTTTGGCCAGATTGAGCAGGAGAGGCTGTGTACGTTGGAAGTTTTAGTAGGCTAAACAAGTTCAGAGCCCAAGTGTTTGTGGTTCGTTTGAGAGCTTACCAGTGGA